>NW_026263396.1:0-201153 GCF_947179515.1 Apodemus sylvaticus
TGGAAATCCCGCATTGTGCGAAATTATCTTGTTTTTTCGAAACAACACATTGTAACTCGAAAAGCTTTGTTGTTGCGTGTATGTCTAAGCGTGTAGCCTCAAAAGAGAATGCAAAGGAGAGTTTTTTCTCGAAAGAATATGTAAGAATACCACGTTATTAGGAAACACAGTGTTGTAGAGTAAAGACAAATACTTACTTATTGGAAAAACTTTAGGAGAAGAAATAACGCATCGTAAAAAATTAGCTTGTATCTCCTAAACAACACGTTGTAACTTAAAAAGATTTGGTGTGGCCTGTACATCTAAACGTGTAGCCTCAAAAGAGAACCGACTGGAGAATTTTCTTTCGTCAAAATTTTCCAGAAAACCACGTTTTAAGGAAATCCCGCATCGTGCGCAATTATCTGGTTTTTCCTAAACAACACGTTGTAACTCGAAAAGCTTTGGTGTTGCGTGTATGTGTAAGCGTGTAGCCTCAAAAGATAACGCACAGGAGAGTTTTCTCTCGAAAGAATATGTAAGAATACCACGTTATAAGGAAATACAGTGTTGCAGACTAAAGGCAAATACGTACGTATTGGAAACACTTTACGAGAAGAAATAAAGCAACGTACAAAATTAGCTTGTATCTCCTAAACAACACGTTGTAACTCGAAAAGATTTGGTGTGGCGTGTACGTCTAAACGTGTAGCCTCAAAAGAGAACTCACAGGAGAATTTTCTTTCGTCAAAATTTTTCAGAAAACCACGTTTTATGGAAATCCCGCATCCTGCGAAATTATCTTGTTTTTCCTAAACAACATGTTGTAACTCGAAAAGCTTTGGTGTTGCGTGTATGTCTAAGCGTGTAGCCTCAAAAGAGAACGCACAGCAGAGTTGTTTCTCGATAGAATTTGTAAGAATACCACGTTATAAGGAAATACAGTGTTGCAGAGTAAAGACAAATACATATGTATTGGAAACCCATAAACTTTACGAGATGAAATAAAGTATCGTACAAAATTAGCTTGTATCTCCTAAACAACACGTTGTAACTCGAAATGATTTGTTGTGGCGTGTACGACTAAACGTGTAGCCTCAAAAGAGAACCCACAGGACACTTTTCTTTCGTCAAAATTTGTCAGAAAACCACGTTTTAAGGAAATCCCGCATCGTGCGAAATTATCTTGTTTTTCCTAAACAACACGTTGTAACTCGAAAAGCTTTGGTTTTGCGTGTATGTCTAAGCATGTAGCCTCCAAAGAGAACGCACAGGAGAGTTTTCTCTCGAAAGAATATGTAAGAATGCCACGTTATAAGGAAATACAGTGTTGCAGAGTATAGACAAATACGTACTTATTGGAAACACTTTATGAGAAGAAATAAAGCATCATGCAAAATTAGCTTGTATCTCCTAAACAACACGTTGTAACTGGAAAAGATTTGGTGTGGTGTGTACGTCTAAACGTGTAGCCTCAAAAGAGAACCCACAGGAGAGTTTTCTTTGGTCAAAATTTGTCAAAAACCACGTTTTACGGAAATCCCGCATCGTGCGAAAATATCTTCTTTTTCCTAAACAACACGTTGTAACTCGAAAAGCTTTGGTGTTGCGTGTATTTCTAAGCGTGTAGCCTCAAAAGAGAACGCACAGGAGAGTTTTCTCCCGAAAGAATATGTAAGAATACCACGTTATAAGGAAATACAGTGTTGCAGAGTAAAGACAAATACATACTTATTGGAAACATTTAACTTTACGAGAAGAAATAACACATAGTACAAAATTAGCTTGTATCTCCTAAACAACACGTTATAACTCGAAAGGATTTGGTGTGGCGTGTACGTCGAAACGTGTATCCTCAAAAGAGAACCCACAGGAGAATTTTCTTTCATCAAAATTTGTCAGAAAACCACGTTTTAAGGAAATCCCGCATCATGCGAAATTATCTTGTTTTTCCTAAACAACACGTTGTAACTCGAAAAGCTTTGGTGTTGCGTGTATGTCTAAGCGTGTAGCCTCCAAAGAAAATGCACAGGAGAGTTTACTGTCGAAAGAATATGTAAGAATACCACGTAATAAGGAAATACAGTGTTGCAGAGTAAAGGCAAATACATACGTATTGGAAACACTTAAACTTTACCAGAAGAAATAAGGCATCATAAAAAAATTAGCTTGTATCTCCTAAACAACACGTTGTAACTCAAAAAGATTTGGTGTGGTGTGTACGTCTAAACGTGTAGCCTCAATAGAGAACCCACAGGAGAATTTTCTTTCGTCAAAATGTGTCAGAAAACCACGTTTTAAGGAAATCCTGCATCGTCGGAAATTATCTTGTTCTTCCTAAACAACACATTGTAACTCGAAAAGCTTTGGTGTTGCGTGTATGTCTAAGCGTGTAGCCTCAAATGAGAATGCACAGGAGAGTTTTCTCTCGAAAGAATATGTAAGAATACCACATTATAAGGAAATACAGTGTTGCAGAGTAAAGACATATTCTTACTTATTCGAAAAACTTTACGAGAAGAAATAACCTATCGTACAAAATTAGCTTGTATCTCCTAAACAACACGTTGTAACGTAAAAAGATTAGGTGTGGCCTGTACGTCTAAACGTGTAGCCTCAAAAGAGAACCCATAGGAGAATTATCCTTGGTCAAAATTTGTCAGAAAACCACTTATTAAGGAAATCCCGCATCGCGCGAAATTATATTGTTTTTCCTAAACAGCACGTTGTAACGCGAAAAACTTTGGTGTTGCCTGTATGTCTAAGCTTGTAGCCTCAAAGGGGAACACACAGGAGAGTTTTCTCTCGAAAGAATATGTAAGAATACCACGTTATAAGGAAATACAGTGTTGCAGACTAAAGGCAAATACGTACGTATTGGAAACACTTTACGAGAAGAAATAACGCATCATACAAAATTAGCTTGTATCTCCTAAACAACACGTTGTAACTTGAAAGGATTTGGTGTGGTGTGTACGTCTAAACGTGTAGCCTCAAAAGAGAACCCACAGGACAATTTTCTTTCGTCAAAAATTTTCAGAAATCCACGTTTTAAGGAAATCCCGCATCGTGTGAAATTATCTTGTTTTTCCTAAACAACACATTGTAACTCGAAAAGCTTTGGTGTTGCGTGTATGTCTAAGCGTGTAGCCTCAAAAGAGAACGCACAGGAGAGTTTTCTCTCGAAAGAATATGTAAGAATACCACGTTATAAGGGAATACAGTGTTGCAGAGTAAAGACAAATACGTATGTATTGGAAACCCATAAACTTTACAAGATGAAATAAAGCATCGTACAAAATTAGCTTGTATCTCCTAAACAACACGTTGGAACTCGAAAAGATTTGGTGTGGTATGTAGTCTAAACGTGTAGCCTCAAAAGAGAACCCACAGGACAATTTTCTTTCATCAAATTTTGTCAGAAAACCACGTTTTAAGGAATTCACGCAACGTGAGAAATTATCTAGTTCTTCCTAAACAACACTTTTTAACTCGAAAAGCTTTGGTGTTGGGTGTATGTCTAAGCAGGTAGCCCCAAAAGAGAACGCAGAGGAGAGTTTTCTCTCGAAAGAATATGCAAGAATGCCACGTTATAAGGAAATACAGTGTTGCAGAGTAAAGACAAATATTTATTGGAAAAACTTTACAAGAAGAAATAACGCATCTTACAAAATTAGCTTGTATCGCCTAAACATCACGTTGTAAATTAAAAAGATTTGGAGTGGCCTGTACGTCTAAACGTGTAGTCTCAAAAGAGAACCCATAGGAGAATTTTCTTTGGTCAAAATATATCAGAAAACGACGTATTAAGGAAATCCCTCATTGTGCGAAATTATCTTGTTTTTCCTAAACAACACGTTGTAACGCGAAAAGCTTTGGTGTTGCGTGTATGTCTAAGCGTGTAGCCTCAAAAGAGGATGCACAGGAGAGTTTTTTCTCGAAAGAATATGTAAGAATACCACGTTATAAGGAAATACAGTGTTGCAGACTAAAGGCAAATACATACGTATTGGAAACACTTTACTGGAAGAAATAACGCATCGTACAAAATTAGCTTGTATCTCCTAAACAACACGTTGTAACTCGAAAAGATTTGGTGTGGCGTGTACGTCTAAACGTGTAGCCTCAAAAGAGAACCCACAGGAGAATTTTCTTTCGCCAAAATTTTTCAGAAACCACGTTTTAAATACATCCCGCATCGTGCGAAATTATCTTGTTTTTCCTAAACAACACATTGTAACTCGAAAAGCTTTGGTGTTGCGTGTATGTCTAAGCGTGTAGCCTCAAAAGAGAACGCACAGGAGAGTTTTTTCTCGATAGAATTTGTAAGGATACCACGTTATAAGGAAATACAGTGTTGCAGAATAAAAACAAATACGTATGTATTGGAAACCCATAAACTTTATGAGATGAAATAAAGCATCGTACAAAATTAGCTTGTATCTCCTAAACAACACGTTGTAACTCGAAAAGATTTGGTGTGGCGTGTACGTGTAAACGTGTAGCCTCAAAAGAGAACCCACAGGACAATTTTCTTTCGTCAAAATTTGTCAGAAAACCACGTTTTAAGGAAATCCCGCATCGTGAGAAATTATCTTGTTCTTCCTAAACAGCTCGTTTTAACTCGAAAAGCTTTGGTGTAGGGTGTATTTCGAAGCGTGTAGCCCCAAAAGAGAATGCACAGGAGAGTTTTCTCTCGAAAGAATATGTAAGAATACCACGTTATAAGGAAATACAGTGTGGCAGAGTAAAGACAAATACGTCCGTATTGGAAGCACTTTATGAGAAAAATAACGAATCTTGCAAAATTAGCTTGTATGTCCTAAACAACATGTTGTAACTCAAAAGGATTTGGTGTGGCATGTACGTCTGAACGTGTAGCCTCAAAAGAGAACCCACAGGAGAGTTTTCTTTCGTCAAAATTTGTCAGAAAACCACGTTTTAAGGAAATCCCGCATCGTGCGAAATTATCTTGTTTTTCCTAAGCAACACGTTGTAACTAGAAAAGCTTTGGTGTTGCGTGTATGTCTAAGCGTGCAGCCTCAGAAGAGAATGCACAGGAGAGTTTTCTCTCGAAAGAATATGTAAGAATACCACGTTATAAGGAAATATATTGCTGCAGAGTAAAGACATATACGTACTTATTGGAAACACATTATGAGAAGAAATAACGCATGGTACAAAATTAGCTTGAATCTCCAAAACAACACGTGGTAACTCAGAAGGATTTGGTGTGGCATGTACGTCTGAACGTGTAGCCTCAAAAGAGAACACACAGGAGAATTTTCTTTGGTCAAATTTGTCAGAAAACCACGTATTAAGGAAATCCCGCATCGGGCGAAATTATCTTGTTTTTCCTAATCAACACGTTGTAACTCGAAAAGCTTTGGTGTTGCGTGTATGTCTAAGCATGTAGCCTCCAAAGACAATGCACAGGATAGTTTTCTCTCGAAAGAATATGTAAGAATACCATGTGATAAGGAAATACAGTGTTGCAGAGTAAAGACAAATACGTACTTATTGGAAACACTTTACGAGAAGAAATAACGCATCATGCAAAATTAGCTTGTATCTCCTAAACAACACGCTGTAACTCGAAAAGATTTGGTGTGGCGTGTACGTCTAAACGTGTAGCCTCAAAGAGAACCCACAGGAGATTTTTCTTTCCTCAAAATTTGTCAAAAACCACGTTTTAAGGAAATCCCGCATCGTGCATAATTATCTTGTTTTTCCTAAACAACATGTTGTAACTCGAAAAGCTTTGGTGTTGCGTGTATGTCTAAGCGTGTAGCCTTAAAAGAGAACGCACAGGAGAGTTTTTTCCCGAAAGAATATGTAGGAATACCACGTTATAAGGAAATACAGTGTTGCAGAGTAAAGACAAGTACATACTTATTGGAAACACTTAAACTTTACGAGTAGAAATAACACATAGTACAAAATTAGCTTGTATCTCCTAAACAACACGTTATAACTCGAAAGGATTTGGTGTGGCTTGTACGTCTAAACGTGTATCCGCAAAAGAGAACCCACAGGAGAATTTTCTTTCGTCAAAATTTGTCAGATAACCACGTTTTAAGGAAATCCCGCATCATGCGAAATTATCTTGTTTTTCCTAAACAACACGTTGTAACTCGAAAAGCTTTGGTTTTGCGTGTATGTCTAAGCATGTAGCCTCCAAAGAGAACACACAGGAGAGTTTTCTCTCGAAAGAATATGTAAGAATACCACGTTATAAGGAAATACAGTGTTGCAGAGTAAAGGCAAATACATACGTATTGAAAACACTTAAACTTTACGAGAAGAAATAATGCATCGTAAAAAAATTAGCATGTATCTCCTAAACAACACGTTGAAACTCAAAAAGATTTGGTGTGGCGTGTACATCTAAACGTGTAGCCTCAAAAGGGAACCCACAGGAGAATTTTCTTTCGTCAAAAATTGTCAGAAAACCACGTTTTAAGGAAATCCCGCATCGTGGGAAATTATCTTGTTCTTCCTAAACAACACGTTGTAACTCGAAAAGCTTTGGTGTTGCGTATATGTCTAAGCGTGTCGCCTCAAATGAGAACGCACAGGAGAGTTTTCTCTTGAAAGAATATGTAAGAATACCACGTTATACGGAAATACAGTGTTGCAGAATAAAGACATATTCTTACTTATTGGAAAAACTTTAGGAGAAGAAATAACGCATCGTACAAAATTAGCTTGTATCTCCTAAACAACACGTTGAAACTTAAAAAGATTTGGTGTGGCCTGCACGTCTAAACGTGTAGCCTCAAAAGAGAACCCATAGAGGAATTTTCCTTGGTCAAAATTTGTCAGAAAACCACTTATTAAGGAAATCCCGCATCGTGCGTAATTATCTTGTTTTTCGTAAACAACACGTTTAAACTCGAAAAGCTTTGGTGTTGCGTGTATGTCTAAGTGCGTAGCCTCAAAGGGGAACGCCCAGGAGAGTTTTCTCTCGAAAGAATATGTAAGAATGCCACGTTATAAGGAAATACAGTGTTGCAGAGTATAGACAAATACGTACTTATTGGAAACACTTTACGAGAAGACATAAAGCATCATGCAAAATTAGCTTGTATCTCCTAAACAACACATTGTAACTGGAAAAGATTTGGTGTGGTGTGTACGTCTAAACGTGTAGCCTCAAAAGAGAACCCACAGGAGAGTTTTCTTTGGTCAAAATTTGTCAAAAACCACGTTTTACGGAAATCCCGCATCGTGCGAAAATATCTTGTTTTTCCTAAATAACACGTTGTAACTCGAAAAGCTTTGGTGTTGCGTGTATTTCTAAGCGTGTAGCCTCAAAAGAGAACGCACAGGAGAGTTTTCTCCCGAAAGAATATGTAAGAATACCACGTTATAAGGAAATACAGTGTTGCAGAGTAAAGACAAATACATACTTATTGGAAACACTTAAACTTTACGAGAAGAAATAACACATAGTACAAAATTAGCTTGTATCTCCTAAACAACACGTTGAAACTCAAAAAGATTTGGTGTGGCGTGTACATCTAAACATGTAGCCTCAAAAGAGAACCCACAGGAGAATTTTCTTTCGTCAAAAATTGTCAGAAAACCACGTTTTAAGGA
The DNA here is from genome assembly GCF_947179515.1 of Apodemus sylvaticus. Lineage (NCBI taxonomy): Eukaryota > Metazoa > Chordata > Mammalia > Rodentia > Muridae > Apodemus > Apodemus sylvaticus. The sequence goes on from NW_026263396.1 coordinate 7,582, forward strand.
AATCCCGCATCGTGGGAAATTATCTTGTTCTTCCTAAACAACACGTTGTAACTCGAAAAGCTTTGGTGTTGCGTATATGTCTAAGCGTGTAGCCTCAAATGAGAATGCACAGGAGAGTTTTCTCTTGAAAGAATATGTAAGAATACCACGTTATAAGGAAATACAGTGTTGCAGAATAAAGACATATACTTACTTATTGGAAAAAATTTAGGAGAAGAAATAACGCATCGTACAAAATTAGCTTGTATCTCCTAAACAACACGTTGTAACTTAAAAAGATTTGGTGTGGCCTGCACGTCTAAACGTGTAGCCTCAAAAGAGAACCCATAGAGGAATTTTCCTTGGTCAAAATTTGTCAGAAAACCACTTATTAAGGAAATCCCGCATCGTGCATAATTATCTTGTTTTTCCTAAACAACACTTTGTAACTCGAAAAGCTTTGGTGTTACGTGTATGTCAAAGTGTGTAGCCTCAAAAGAGAATGCACAGGAGAGTTTTCTCTCGAAAGAATATGTAAGAATACCACGTTATAAGGAAATACAGTTTTGCAGAGTAAAGACAAATACGTACTTATTGGAAACACTTAAACTTTTCGAGAAGAAATAAGGCATCGTACAAAATTAGTTTGTATCTCCTAAACAACACGTTATAACTCGAAAAGATTTGGTGTGGCGTGTACGTCTAAATGTGTAGCCTCAAAAGAGAACAGACAGGAGAATTTTCTTTCTTCAAAATTTGTCAGAAAACCACGTTTTATGGAAATCCCGCATTGTGCGAAATTATCTTGTTTTTTCGAAACAACACATTGTAACTCGAAAAGCTTTGTTGTTGCGTGTATGTCTAAGCGTGTAGCCTCAAAAGAGAATGCAAAGGAGAGTTTTTTCTCGAAAGAATATGTAAGAATACCACGTTATTAGGAAACACAGTGTTGTAGAGTAAAGACAAATACTTACTTATTGGAAAAACTTTAGGAGAAGAAATAACGCATCGTAAAAAATTAGCTTGTATCTCCTAAACAACACGTTGTAACTTAAAAAGATTTGGTGTGGCCTGTACATCTAAACGTGTAGCCTCAAAAGAGAACCGACTGGAGAATTTTCTTTCGTCAAAATTTTCCAGAAAACCACGTTTTAAGGAAATCCCGCATCGTGCGCAATTATCTGGTTTTTCCTAAACAACACGTTGTAACTCGAAAAGCTTTGGTGTTGCGTGTATGTCTAAGCGTGTAGCCTCAAAAGATAACGCACAGGAGAGTTTTCTCTCGAAAGAATATGTAAGAATACCACGTTATAAGGAAATACAGTGTTGCAGACTAAAGGCAAATACGTACGTATTGGAAACACTTTACGAGAAGAAATAAAGCAACGTACAAAATTAGCTTGTATCTCCTAAACAACACGTTGTAACTCGAAAAGATTTGGTGTGGCGTGTACGTCTAAACGTGTAGCCTCAAAAGAGAACTCACAGGAGAATTTTCTTTCGTCAAAATTTTTCAGAAAACCACGTTTTATGGAAATCCCGCATCCTGCGAAATTATCTTGTTTTTCCTAAACAACATGTTGTAACTCGAAAAGCTTTGGTGTTGCGTGTATGTCTAAGCGTGTAGCCTCAAAAGAGAACGCACAGCAGAGTTGTTTCTCGATAGAATTTGTAAGAATACCACGTTATAAGGAAATACAGTGTTGCAGAGTAAAGACAAATACATATGTATTGGAAACCCATAAACTTTACGAGATGAAATAAAGTATCGTACAAAATTAGCTTGTATCTCCTAAACAACACGTTGTAACTCGAAATGATTTGTTGTGGCGTGTACGACTAAACGTGTAGCCTCAAAAGAGAACCCACAGGACACTTTTCTTTCGTCAAAATTTGTCAGAAAACCACGTTTTAAGGAAATCCCGCATCGTGCGAAATTATCTTGTTTTTCCTAAACAACACGTTGTAACTCGAAAAGCTTTGGTTTTGCGTGTATGTCTAAGCATGTAGCCTCCAAAGAGAACGCACAGGAGAGTTTTCTCTCGAAAGAATATGTAAGAATGCCACGTTATAAGGAAATACAGTGTTGCAGAGTATAGACAAATACGTACTTATTGGAAACACTTTATGAGAAGAAATAAAGCATCATGCAAAATTAGCTTGTATCTCCTAAACAACACGTTGTAACTGGAAAAGATTTGGTGTGGTGTGTACGTCTAAACGTGTAGCCTCAAAAGAGAACCCACAGGAGAGTTTTCTTTGGTCAAAATTTGTCAAAAACCACGTTTTACGGAAATCCCGCATCGTGCGAAAATATCTTCTTTTTCCTAAACAACACGTTGTAACTCGAAAAGCTTTGGTGTTGCGTGTATTTCTAAGCGTGTAGCCTCAAAAGAGAACGCACAGGAGAGTTTTCTCCCGAAAGAATATGTAAGAATACCACGTTATAAGGAAATACAGTGTTGCAGAGTAAAGACAAATACATACTTATTGGAAACATTTAACTTTACGAGAAGAAATAACACATAGTACAAAATTAGCTTGTATCTCCTAAACAACACGTTATAACTCGAAAGGATTTGGTGTGGCGTGTACGTCGAAACGTGTATCCTCAAAAGAGAACCCACAGGAGAATTTTCTTTCATCAAAATTTGTCAGAAAACCACGTTTTAAGGAAATCCCGCATCATGCGAAATTATCTTGTTTTTCCTAAACAACACGTTGTAACTCGAAAAGCTTTGGTGTTGCGTGTATGTCTAAGCGTGTAGCCTCCAAAGAAAATGCACAGGAGAGTTTACTGTCGAAAGAATATGTAAGAATACCACGTAATAAGGAAATACAGTGTTGCAGAGTAAAGGCAAATACATACGTATTGGAAACACTTAAACTTTACCAGAAGAAATAAGGCATCATAAAAAAATTAGCTTGTATCTCCTAAACAACACGTTGTAACTCAAAAAGATTTGGTGTGGTGTGTACGTCTAAACGTGTAGCCTCAATAGAGAACCCACAGGAGAATTTTCTTTCGTCAAAATGTGTCAGAAAACCACGTTTTAAGGAAATCCTGCATCGTCGGAAATTATCTTGTTCTTCCTAAACAACACATTGTAACTCGAAAAGCTTTGGTGTTGCGTGTATGTCTAAGCGTGTAGCCTCAAATGAGAATGCACAGGAGAGTTTTCTCTCGAAAGAATATGTAAGAATACCACATTATAAGGAAATACAGTGTTGCAGAGTAAAGACATATTCTTACTTATTCGAAAAACTTTACGAGAAGAAATAACCTATCGTACAAAATTAGCTTGTATCTCCTAAACAACACGTTGTAACGTAAAAAGATTAGGTGTGGCCTGTACGTCTAAACGTGTAGCCTCAAAAGAGAACCCATAGGAGAATTATCCTTGGTCAAAATTTGTCAGAAAACCACTTATTAAGGAAATCCCGCATCGCGCGAAATTATATTGTTTTTCCTAAACAGCACGTTGTAACGCGAAAAACTTTGGTGTTGCCTGTATGTCTAAGCTTGTAGCCTCAAAGGGGAACACACAGGAGAGTTTTCTCTCGAAAGAATATGTAAGAATACCACGTTATAAGGAAATACAGTGTTGCAGACTAAAGGCAAATACGTACGTATTGGAAACACTTTACGAGAAGAAATAACGCATCATACAAAATTAGCTTGTATCTCCTAAACAACACGTTGTAACTTGAAAGGATTTGGTGTGGTGTGTACGTCTAAACGTGTAGCCTCAAAAGAGAACCCACAGGACAATTTTCTTTCGTCAAAAATTTTCAGAAATCCACGTTTTAAGGAAATCCCGCATCGTGTGAAATTATCTTGTTTTTCCTAAACAACACATTGTAACTCGAAAAGCTTTGGTGTTGCGTGTATGTCTAAGCGTGTAGCCTCAAAAGAGAACGCACAGGAGAGTTTTCTCTCGAAAGAATATGTAAGAATACCACGTTATAAGGGAATACAGTGTTGCAGAGTAAAGACAAATACGTATGTATTGGAAACCCATAAACTTTACAAGATGAAATAAAGCATCGTACAAAATTAGCTTGTATCTCCTAAACAACACGTTGGAACTCGAAAAGATTTGGTGTGGTATGTAGTCTAAACGTGTAGCCTCAAAAGAGAACCCACAGGACAATTTTCTTTCATCAAATTTTGTCAGAAAACCACGTTTTAAGGAATTCACGCAACGTGAGAAATTATCTAGTTCTTCCTAAACAACACTTTTTAACTCGAAAAGCTTTGGTGTTGGGTGTATGTCTAAGCAGGTAGCCCCAAAAGAGAACGCAGAGGAGAGTTTTCTCTCGAAAGAATATGCAAGAATGCCACGTTATAAGGAAATACAGTGTTGCAGAGTAAAGACAAATATTTATTGGAAAAACTTTACAAGAAGAAATAACGCATCTTACAAAATTAGCTTGTATCGCCTAAACATCACGTTGTAAATTAAAAAGATTTGGAGTGGCCTGTACGTCTAAACGTGTAGTCTCAAAAGAGAACCCATAGGAGAATTTTCTTTGGTCAAAATATATCAGAAAACGACGTATTAAGGAAATCCCTCATTGTGCGAAATTATCTTGTTTTTCCTAAACAACACGTTGTAACGCGAAAAGCTTTGGTGTTGCGTGTATGTCTAAGCGTGTAGCCTCAAAAGAGGATGCACAGGAGAGTTTTTTCTCGAAAGAATATGTAAGAATACCACGTTATAAGGAAATACAGTGTTGCAGACTAAAGGCAAATACATACGTATTGGAAACACTTTACTGGAAGAAATAACGCATCGTACAAAATTAGCTTGTATCTCCTAAACAACACGTTGTAACTCGAAAAGATTTGGTGTGGCGTGTACGTCTAAACGTGTAGCCTCAAAAGAGAACCCACAGGAGAATTTTCTTTCGCCAAAATTTTTCAGAAACCACGTTTTAAATACATCCCGCATCGTGCGAAATTATCTTGTTTTTCCTAAACAACACATTGTAACTCGAAAAGCTTTGGTGTTGCGTGTATGTCTAAGCGTGTAGCCTCAAAAGAGAACGCACAGGAGAGTTTTTTCTCGATAGAATTTGTAAGGATACCACGTTATAAGGAAATACAGTGTTGCAGAATAAAAACAAATACGTATGTATTGGAAACCCATAAACTTTATGAGATGAAATAAAGCATCGTACAAAATTAGCTTGTATCTCCTAAACAACACGTTGTAACTCGAAAAGATTTGGTGTGGCGTGTATGTGTAAACGTGTAGCCTCAAAAGAGAACCCACAGGACAATTTTCTTTCGTCAAAATTTGTCAGAAAACCACGTTTTAAGGAAATCCCGCATCGTGAGAAATTATCTTGTTCTTCCTAAACAGCTCGTTTTAACTCGAAAAGCTTTGGTGTAGGGTGTATTTCGAAGCGTGTAGCCCCAAAAGAGAATGCACAGGAGAGTTTTCTCTCGAAAGAATATGTAAGAATACCACGTTATAAGGAAATACAGTGTGGCAGAGTAAAGACAAATACGTCCGTATTGGAAGCACTTTATGAGAAAAATAACGAATCTTGCAAAATTAGCTTGTATGTCCTAAACAACATGTTGTAACTCAAAAGGATTTGGTGTGGCATGTACGTCTGAACGTGTAGCCTCAAAAGAGAACCCACAGGAGAGTTTTCTTTCGTCAAAATTTGTCAGAAAACCACGTTTTAAGGAAATCCCGCATCGTGCGAAATTATCTTGTTTTTCCTAAGCAACACGTTGTAACTAGAAAAGCTTTGGTGTTGCGTGTATGTCTAAGCGTGCAGCCTCAGAAGAGAATGCACAGGAGAGTTTTCTCTCGAAAGAATATGTAAGAATACCACGTTATAAGGAAATATATTGCTGCAGAGTAAAGACATATACGTACTTATTGGAAACACATTATGAGAAGAAATAACGCATGGTACAAAATTAGCTTGAATCTCCAAAACAACACGTGGTAACTCAGAAGGATTTGGTGTGGCATGTACGTCTGAACGTGTAGCCTCAAAAGAGAACACACAGGAGAATTTTCTTTGGTCAAATTTGTCAGAAAACCACGTATTAAGGAAATCCCGCATCGGGCGAAATTATCTTGTTTTTCCTAATCAACACGTTGTAACTCGAAAAGCTTTGGTGTTGCGTGTATGTCTAAGCATGTAGCCTCCAAAGACAATGCACAGGATAGTTTTCTCTCGAAAGAATATGTAAGAATACCATGTGATAAGGAAATACAGTGTTGCAGAGTAAAGACAAATACGTACTTATTGGAAACACTTTACGAGAAGAAATAACGCATCATGCAAAATTAGCTTGTATCTCCTAAACAACACGCTGTAACTCGAAAAGATTTGGTGTGGCGTGTACGTCTAAACGTGTAGCCTCAAAGAGAACCCACAGGAGATTTTTCTTTCCTCAAAATTTGTCAAAAACCACGTTTTAAGGAAATCCCGCATCGTGCATAATTATCTTGTTTTTCCTAAACAACATGTTGTAACTCGAAAAGCTTTGGTGTTGCGTGTATGTCTAAGCGTGTAGCCTTAAAAGAGAACGCACAGGAGAGTTTTTTCCCGAAAGAATATGTAGGAATACCACGTTATAAGGAAATACAGTGTTGCAGAGTAAAGACAAGTACATACTTATTGGAAACACTTAAACTTTACGAGTAGAAATAACACATAGTACAAAATTAGCTTGTATCTCCTAAACAACACGTTATAACTCGAAAGGATTTGGTGTGGCTTGTACGTCTAAACGTGTATCCGCAAAAGAGAACCCACAGGAGAATTTTCTTTCGTCAAAATTTGTCAGATAACCACGTTTTAAGGAAATCCCGCATCATGCGAAATTATCTTGTTTTTCCTAAACAACACGTTGTAACTCGAAAAGCTTTGGTTTTGCGTGTATGTCTAAGCATGTAGCCTCCAAAGAGAACACACAGGAGAGTTTTCTCTCGAAAGAATATGTAAGAATACCACGTTATAAGGAAATACAGTGTTGCAGAGTAAAGGCAAATACATACGTATTGAAAACACTTAAACTTTACGAGAAGAAATAATGCATCGTAAAAAAATTAGCATGTATCTCCTAAACAACACGTTGAAACTCAAAAAGATTTGGTGTGGCGTGTACATCTAAACGTGTAGCCTCAAAAGGGAACCCACAGGAGAATTTTCTTTCGTCAAAAATTGTCAGAAAACCACGTTTTAAGGAAATCCCGCATCGTGGGAAATTATCTTGTTCTTCCTAAACAACACGTTGTAACTCGAAAAGCTTTGGTGTTGCGTATATGTCTAAGCGTGTCGCCTCAAATGAGAACGCACAGGAGAGTTTTCTCTTGAAAGAATATGTAAGAATACCACGTTATACGGAAATACAGTGTTGCAGAATAAAGACATATTCTTACTTATTGGAAAAACTTTAGGAGAAGAAATAACGCATCGTACAAAATTAGCTTGTATCTCCTAAACAACACGTTGAAACTTAAAAAGATTTGGTGTGGCCTGCACGTCTAAACGTGTAGCCTCAAAAGAGAACCCATAGAGGAATTTTCCTTGGTCAAAATTTGTCAGAAAACCACTTATTAAGGAAATCCCGCATCGTGCGTAATTATCTTGTTTTTCGTAAACAACACGTTTAAACTCGAAAAGCTTTGGTGTTGCGTGTATGTCTAAGTGCGTAGCCTCAAAGGGGAACGCCCAGGAGAGTTTTCTCTCGAAAGAATATGTAAGAATGCCACGTTATAAGGAAATACAGTGTTGCAGAGTATAGACAAATACGTACTTATTGGAAACACTTTACGAGAAGACATAAAGCATCATGCAAAATTAGCTTGTATCTCCTAAACAACACATTGTAACTGGAAAAGATTTGGTGTGGTGTGTACGTCTAAACGTGTAGCCTCAAAAGAGAACCCACAGGAGAGTTTTCTTTGGTCAAAATTTGTCAAAAACCACGTTTTACGGAAATCCCGCATCGTGCGAAAATATCTTGTTTTTCCTAAATAACACGTTGTAACTCGAAAAGCTTTGGTGTTGCGTGTATTTCTAAGCGTGTAGCCTCAAAAGAGAACGCACAGGAGAGTTTTCTCCCGAAAGAATATGTAAGAATACCACGTTATAAGGAAATACAGTGTTGCAGAGTAAAGACAAATACATACTTATTGGAAACACTTAAACTTTACAAGAAGAAATAACACATAGTACAAAATTAGCTTGTATCTCCTAAACAACACGTTGAAACTCAAAAAGATTTGGTGTGGCGTGTACATCTAAACGTGTAGCCTCAAAAGAGAACCCACAGGAGAATTTTCTTTCGTCAAAAATTGTCAGAAAACCACGTTTTAAGGAAATCCCGCATCGTGGGAAATTATCTTGTTCTTCCTAAACAACACGTTGTAACTCGAAAAGCTTTGGTGTTGCGTATATGTCTAAGCGTGTAGCCTCAAATGAGAATGCACAGGAGAGTTTTCTCTTGAAAGAATATGTAAGAATACCACGTTATAAGGAAATACAGTGTTGCAGAATAAAGACATATACTTACTTATTGGAAAAAATTTAGGAGAAGAAATAACGCATCGTACAAAATTAGCTTGTATCTCCTAAACAACACGTTGTAACTTAAAAAGATTTGGTGTGGCCTGCACGTCTAAACGTGTAGCCTCAAAAGAGAACCCATAGAGGAATTTTCCTTGGTCAAAATTTGTCAGAAAACCACTTATTAAGGAAATCCCGCATCGTGCATAATTATCTTGTTTTTCCTAAACAACACTTTGTAACTCGAAAAGCTTTGGTGTTACGTGTATGTCAAAGTGTGTAGCCTCAAAAGAGAATGCACAGGAGAGTTTTCTCTCGAAAGAATATGTAAGAATACCACGTTATAAGGAAATACAGTTTTGCAGAGTAAAGACAAATACGTACTTATTGGAAACACTTAAACTTTTCGAGAAGAAATAAGGCATCGTACAAAATTAGTTTGTATCTCCTAAACAACACGTTATAACTCGAAAAGATTTGGTGTGGCGTGTACGTCTAAATGTGTAGCCTCAAAAGAGAACAGACAGGAGAATTTTCTTTCTTCAAAATTTGTCAGAAAACCACGTTTTATGGAAATCCCGCATTGTGCGAAATTATCTTGTTTTTTCGAAACAACACATTGTAACTCGAAAAGCTTTGTTGTTGCGTGTATGTCTAAGCGTGTAGCCTCAAAAGAGAATGCAAAGGAGAGTTTTTTCTCGAAAGAATATGTAAGAATACCACGTTATTAGGAAACACAGTGTTGTAGAGTAAAGACAAATACTTACTTATTGGAAAAACTTTAGGAGAAGAAATAACGCATCGTAAAAAATTAGCTTGTATCTCCTAAACAACACGTTGTAACTTAAAAAGATTTGGTGTGGCCTGTACATCTAAACGTGTAGCCTCAAAAGAGAACCGACTGGAGAATTTTCTTTCGTCAAAATTTTCCAGAAAACCACGTTTTAAGGAAATCCCGCATCGTGCGCAATTATCTGGTTTTTCCTAAACAACACGTTGTAACTCGAAAAGCTTTGGTGTTGCGTGTATGTGTAAGCGTGTAGCCTCAAAAGATAACGCACAGGAGAGTTTTCTCTCGAAAGAATATGTAAGAATACCACGTTATAAGGAAATACAGTGTTGCAGACTAAAGGCAAATACGTACGTATTGGAAACACTTTACGAGAAGAAATAAAGCAACGTACAAAATTAGCTTGTATCTCCTAAACAACACGTTGTAACTCGAAAAGATTTGGTGTGGCGTGTACGTCTAAACATGTAGCCTCAAAAGAGAACTCACAGGAGAATTTTCTTTCGTCAAAATTTTTCAGAAAACCACGTTTTATGGAAATCCCTCATCCTGCGAAATTATCTTGTTTTTCCTAAACAACATGTTGTAACTCGAAAAGCTTTGGTGTTGCGTGTATGTCTAAGCGTGTAGCCTCAAAAGAGAACGCACAGCAGAGTTGTTTCTCGATAGAATTTGTAAGAATACCACGTTATAAGGAAATACAGTGTTGCAGAGTAAAGACAAATACATATGTATTGGAAACCCATAAACTTTACGAGATGAAATAAAGTATCGTACAAAATTAGCTTGTATCTCCTAAACAACACGTTGTAACTCGAAATGATTTGTTGTGGCGTGTACGACTAAACGTGTAGCCTCAAAAGAGAACCCACAGGACACTTTTCTTTCGTCAAAATTTGTCAGAAAACCACGTTTTAAGGAAATCCCGCATCGTGCGAAATTATCTTGTTTTTCCTAAACAACACGTTGTAACTCGAAAAGCTTTGGTTTTGCGTGTATGTCTAAGCATGTAGCCTCCAAAGAGAACGCACAGGAGAGTTTTCTCTCGAAAGAATATGTAAGAATGCCACGTTATAAGGAAATACAGTGTTGCAGAGTATAGACAAATACGTACTTATTGGAAACACTTTATGAGAAGAAATAAAGCATCATGCAAAATTAGCTTGTATCTCCTAAACAACACGTTGTAACTGGAAAAGATTTGGTGTGGTGTGTACGTCTAAACGTGTAGCCTCAAAAGAGAACCCACAGGAGAGTTTTCTTTGGTCAAAATTTGTCAAAAACCACGTTTTACGGAAATCCCGCATCGTGCGAAAATATCTTCTTTTTCCTAAACAACACGTTGTAACTCGAAAAGCTTTGGTGTTGCGTGTATTTCTAAGCGTGTAGCCTCAAAAGAGAACGCACAGGAGAGTTTTCTCCCGAAAGAATATGTAAGAATACCACGTTATAAGGAAATACAGTGTTGCAGAGTAAAGACAAATACATACTTATTGGAAACATTTAACTTTACGAGAAGAAATAACACATAGTACAAAATTAGCTTGTATCTCCTAAACAACACGTTATAACTCGAAAGGATTTGGTGTGGCGTGTACGTCGAAACGTGTATCCTCAAAAGAGAACCCACAGGAGAATTTTCTTTCATCAAAATTTGTCAGAAAACCACGTTTTAAGGAAATCCCGCATCATGCGAAATTATCTTGTTTTTCCTAAACAACACGTTGTAACTCGAAAAGCTTTGGTGTTGCGTGTATGTCTAAGCGTGTAGCCTCCAAAGAAAATGCACAGGAGAGTTTACTGTCGAAAGAATATGTAAGAATACCACGTAATAAGGAAATACAGTGTTGCAGAGTAAAGGCAAATACATACGTATTGGAAACACTTAAACTTTACGAGAAGAAATAAGGCATCATAAAAAAATTAGCTTGTATCTCCTAAACAACACGTTGTAACTCAAAAAGATTTGGTGTGGTGTGTACGTCTAAACGTGTAGCCTCAATAGAGAACCCACAGGAGAATTTTCTTTCGTCAAAATGTGTCAGAAAACCACGTTTTAAGGAAATCCTGCATCGTCGGAAATTATCTTGTTCTTCCTAAACAACACATTGTAACTCGAAAAGCTTTGGTGTTGCGTGTATGTCTAAGCGTGTAGCCTCAAATGAGAATGCACAGGAGAGTTTTCTCTCGAAAGAATATGTAAGAATACCACATTATAAGGAAATACAGTGTTGCAGAGTAAAGACATATTCTTACTTATTCGAAAAACTTTACGAGAAGAAATAACCTATCGTACAAAATTAGCTTGTATCTCCTAAACAACACGTTGTAACGTAAAAAGATTAGGTGTGGCCTGTACGTCTAAACGTGTAGCCTCAAAAGAGAACCCATAGGAGAATTATCCTTGGTCAAAATTTGTCAGAAAACCACTTATTAAGGAAATCCCGCATCGCGCGAAATTATATTGTTTTTCCTAAACAGCACGTTGTAACGCGAAAAACTTTGGTGTTGCCTGTATGTCTAAGCTTGTAGCCTCAAAGGGGAACACACAGGAGAGTTTTCTCTCGAAAGAATATGTAAGAATACCACGTTATAAGGAAATACAGTGTTGCAGACTAAAGGCAAATACGTACGTATTGGAAACACTTTACGAGAAGAAATAACGCATCATACAAAATTAGCTTGTATCTCCTAAACAACACGTTGTAACTTGAAAGGATTTGGTGTGGTGTGTACGTCTAAACGTGTAGCCTCAAAAGAGAACCCACAGGACAATTTTCTTTCGTCAAAAATTTTCAGAAATCCACGTTTTAAGGAAATCCCGCATCGTGTGAAATTATCTTGTTTTTCCTAAACAACACATTGTAACTCGAAAAGCTTTGGTGTTGCGTGTATGTCTAAGCGTGTAGCCTCAAAAGAGAACGCACAGGAGAGTTTTCTCTCGAAAGAATATGTAAGAATACCACGTTATAAGGGAATACAGTGTTGCAGAGTAAAGACAAATACGTATGTATTGGAAACCCATAAACTTTACAAGATGAAATAAAGCATCGTACAAAATTAGCTTGTATCTCCTAAACAACACGTTGGAACTCGAAAAGATTTGGTGTGGTATGTAGTCTAAACGTGTAGCCTCAAAAGAGAACCCACAGGACAATTTTCTTTCATCAAATTTTGTCAGAAAACCACGTTTTAAGGAATTCACGCAACGTGAGAAATTATCTAGTTCTTCCTAAACAACACTTTTTAACTCGAAAAGCTTTGGTGTTGGGTGTATGTCTAAGCAGGTAGCCCCAAAAGAGAACGCAGAGGAGAGTTTTCTCTCGAAAGAATATGCAAGAATGCCACGTTATAAGGAAATACAGTGTTGCAGAGTAAAGACAAATATTTATTGGAAAAACTTTACAAGAAGAAATAACGCATCTTACAAAATTAGCTTGTATCGCCTAAACATCACGTTGTAAATTAAAAAGATTTGGAGTGGCCTGTACGTCTAAACGTGTAGTCTCAAAAGAGAACCCATAGGAGAATTTTCTTTGGTCAAAATATATCAGAAAATGACGTATTAAGGAAATCCCTCATTGTGCGAAATTATCTTGTTTTTCCTAAACAACACGTTGTAACGCGAAAAGCTTTGGTGTTGCGTGTATGTCTAAGCGTGTAGCCTCAAAAGAGGATGCACAGGAGAGTTTTTTCTCGAAAGAATATGTAAGAATACCACGTTATAAGGAAATACAGTGTTGCAGACTAAAGGCAAATACATACGTATTGGAAACACTTTACTGGAAGAAATAACGCATCGTACAAAATTAGCTTGTATCTCCTAAACAACACGTTGTAACTCGAAAAGATTTGGTGTGGCGTGTACGTCTAAACGTGTAGCCTCAAAAGAGAACCCACAGGAGAATTTTCTTTCGCCAAAATTTTTCAGAAACCACGTTTTAAATACATCCCGCATCGTGCGAAATTATCTTGTTTTTCCTAAACAACACATTGTAACTCGAAAAGCTTTGGTGTTGCGTGTATGTCTAAGCGTGTAGCCTCAAAAGAGAACGCACAGGAGAGTTTTTTCTCGATAGAATTTGTAAGGATACCACGTTATAAGGAAATACAGTGTTGCAGAATAAAAACAAATACGTATGTATTGGAAACCCATAAACTTTATGAGATGAAATAAAGCATCGTACAAAATTAGCTTGTATCTCCTAAACAACACGTTGTAACTCGAAAAGATTTGGTGTGGCGTGTACGTGTAAACGTGTAGCCTCAAAAGAGAACCCACAGGACAATTTTCTTTCGTCAAAATTTGTCAGAAAACCACGTTTTAAGGAAATCCCGCATCGTGAGAAATTATCTTGTTCTTCCTAAACAGCTCGTTTTAACTCGAAAAGCTTTGGTGTAGGGTGTATTTCGAAGCGTGTAGCCCCAAAAGAGAATGCACAGGAGAGTTTTCTCTCGAAAGAATATGTAAGAATACCACATTATAAGGAAATACAGTGTGGCAGAGTAAAGACAAATACGTCCGTATTGGAAGCACTTTATGAGAAAAATAACGAATCTTGCAAAATTAGCTTGTATGTCCTAAACAACATGTTGTAACTCAAAAGGATTTGGTGTGGCATGTACGTCTGAACGTGTAGCCTCAAAAGAGAACCCACAGGAGAGTTTTCTTTCGTCAAAATTTGTCAGAAAACCACGTTTTAAGGAAATCCCGCATCGTGCGAAATTATCTTGTTTTTCCTAAGCAACACGTTGTAACTAGAAAAGCTTTGGTGTTGCGTGTATGTCTAAGCGTGCAGCCTCAGAAGAGAATGCACAGGAGAGTTTTCTCTCGAAAGAATATGTAAGAATACCACGTTATAAGGAAATATATTGCTGCAGAGTAAAGACATATACGTACTTATTGGAAACACATTATGAGAAGAAATAACGCATGGTACAAAATTAGCTTGAATCTCCAAAACAACACGTGGTAACTCAGAAGGATTTGGTGTGGCATGTACGTCTGAACGTGTAGCCTCAAAAGAGAACACACAGGAGAATTTTCTTTGGTCAAATTTGTCAGAAAACCACGTATTAAGGAAATCCCGCATCGGGCGAAATTATCTTGTTTTTCCTAATCAACACGTTGTAACTCGAAAAGCTTTGGTGTTGCGTGTATGTCTAAGCATGTAGCCTCCAAAGACAATGCACAGGATAGTTTTCTCTCGAAAGAATATGTAAGAATACCATGTGATAAGGAAATACAGTGTTGCAGAGTAAAGACAAATACGTACTTATTGGAAACACTTTACGAGAAGAAATAACGCATCATGCAAAATTAGCTTGTATCTCCTAAACAACACGCTGTAACTCGAAAAGATTTGGTGTGGCGTGTACGTCTAAACGTGTAGCCTCAAAGAGAACCCACAGGAGATTTTTCTTTCCTCAAAATTTGTCAAAAACCACGTTTTAAGGAAATCCCGCATCGTGCATAATTATCTTGTTTTTCCTAAACAACATGTTGTAACTCGAAAAGCTTTGGTGTTGCGTGTATGTCTAAGCGTGTAGCCTTAAAAGAGAACGCACAGGAGAGTTTTTTCCCGAAAGAATATGTAGGAATACCACGTTATAAGGAAATACAGTGTTGCAGAGTAAAGACAAGTACATACTTATTGGAAACACTTAAACTTTACGAGTAGAAATAACACATAGTACAAAATTAGCTTGTATCTCCTAAACAACACGTTATAACTCGAAAGGATTTGGTGTGGCTTGTACGTCTAAACGTGTATCCGCAAAAGAGAACCCACAGGAGAATTTTCTTTCGTCAAAATTTGTCAGATAACCACGTTTTAAGGAAATCCCGCATCATGCGAAATTATCTTGTTTTTCCTAAACAACACGTTGTAACTCGAAAAGCTTTGGTTTTGCGTGTATGTCTAAGCATGTAGCCTCCAAAGAGAACACACAGGAGAGTTTTCTCTCGAAAGAATATGTAAGAATACCACGTTATAAGGAAATACAGTGTTGCAGAGTAAAGGCAAATACATACGTATTGAAAACACTTAAACTTTACGAGAAGAAATAATGCATCGTAAAAAAATTAGCATGTATCTCCTAAACAACGTTGAAACTCAAAAAGATTTGGTGTGGCGTGTACATCTAAACGTGTAGCCTCAAAAGGGAACCCACAGGAGAATTTTCTTTCGTCAAAAATTGTCAGAAAACCACGTTTTAAGGAAATCCCGCATCGTGGGAAATTATCTTGTTCTTCCTAAACAACACGTTGTAACTCGAAAAGCTTTGGTGTTGCGTATATGTCTAAGCGTGTCGCCTCAAATGAGAACGCACAGGAGAGTTTTCTCTTGAAAGAATATGTAAGAATACCACGTTATACGGAAATACAGTGTTGCAGAATAAAGACATATTCTTACTTATTGGAAAAACTTTAGGAGAAGAAATAACGCATCGTACAAAATTAGCTTGTATCTCCTAAACAACACGTTGTAACTTAAAAAGATTTGGTGTGGCCTGCACGTCTAAACGTGTAGCCTCAAAAGAGAACCCATAGAGGAATTTCCCTTGGTCAAAATTTGTCAGAAAACCACTTATTAAGGAAATCCCGCATCGTGCGTAATTATCTTGTTTTTCGTAAACAACACGTTTAAACTCGAAAAGCTTTGGTGTTGCGTGTATGTCTAAGTGCGTAGCCTCAAAGGGGAACGCCCAGGAGAGTTTTCTCTCGAAAGAATATGTAAGAATGCCACGTTATAAGGAAATACAGTGTTGCAGAGTATAGACAAATACGTACTTATTGGAAACACTTTACGAGAAGACATAAAGCATCATGCAAAATTAGCTTGTATCTCCTAAACAACACATTGTAACTGGAAAAGATTTGGTGTGGTGTGTACGTCTAAACGTGTAGCCTCAAAAGAGAACCCACAGGAGAGTTTTCTTTGGTCAAAATTTGTCAAAAACCACGTTTTACGGAAATCCCGCATCGTGCGAAAATATCTTGTTTTTCCTAAATAACACGTTGTAACTCGAAAAGCTTTGGTGTTGCGTGTATTTCTAAGCGTGTAGCCTCAAAAGAGAACGCACAGGAGCGTTTTCTCCCGAAAGAATATGTAAGAATACCACGTTATAAGGAAATACAGTGTTGCAGAGTAAAGACAAATACATACTTATTGGAAACACTTAAACTTTACGAGAAGAAATAACACATAGTACAAAATTAGCTTGTATCTCCTAAACAACACGTTGAAACTCAAAAAGATTTGGTGTGGCGTGTACATCTAAACGTGTAGCCTCAAAAGAGAACCCACAGGAGAATTTTCTTTCGTCAAAAATTGTCAGAAAACCACGTTTTAAGGAAATCCCGCATCGTGGGAAATTATCTTGTTCTTCCTAAACAACACGTTGTAACTCGAAAAGCTTTGGTGTTGCGTATATGTCTAAGCGTGTAGCCTCAAATGAGAATGCACAGGAGAGTTTTCTCTTGAAAGAATATGTAAGAATACCACGTTATAAGGAAATACAGTGTTGCAGAATAAAGACATATACTTACTTATTGGAAAAAATTTAGGAGAAGAAATAACGCATCGTACAAAATTAGCTTGTATCTCCTAAACAACACGTTGTAACTTAAAAAGATTTGGTGTGGCCTGCACGTCTAAACGTGTAGCCTCAAAAGAGAACCCATAGAGGAATTTCCCTTGGTCAAAATTTGTCAGAAAACCACTTATTAAGGAAATCCCGCATCGTGCGTAATTATCTTGTTTTTCCTAAACAACACGTTGTAACTCGAAAAGCTTTGGTGTTGCGTGTATGTCTAAGTGCGTAGCCTCAAAGGGGAACGCCCAGGAGAGTTTTCTCTCGAAAGAATATGTAAGAATGCCACGTTATAAGGAAATACAGTGTTGCAGAGTATAGACAAATACGTACTTATTGGAAACACTTTACGAGAAGACATAAAGCATCATGCAAAATTAGCTTGTATCTCCTAAACAACACATTGTAACTGGAAAAGATTTGGTGTGGTGTGTACGTCTAAACGTGTAGCCTCAAAAGAGAACCCACAGGAGAGTTTTCTTTGGTCAAAATTTGTCAAAAACCACGTTTTACGGAAATCCCGCATCGTGCGAAAATATCTTGTTTTTCCTAAATAACACGTTGTAACTCGAAAAGCTTTGGTGTTGCGTGTATTTCTAAGCGTGTAGCCTCAAAAGAGAACGCACAGGAGAGTTTTCTCCCGAAAGAATATGTAAGAATACCACGTTATAAGGAAATACAGTGTTGCAGAGTAAAGACAAATACATACTTATTGGAAACACTTAAACTTTACGAGAAGAAATAACACATAGTACAAAATTAGCTTGTATCTCCTAAACAACACGTTGAAACTCAAAAAGATTTGGTGTGGCGTGTACATCTAAACGTGTAGCCTCAAAAGAGAACCCACAGGAGAATTTTCTTTCGTCAAAAATTGTCAGAAAACCACGTTTTAAGGAAATCCCGCATCGTGGGAAATTATCTTGTTCTTCCTAAACAACACGTTGTAACTCGAAAAGCTTTGGTGTTGCGTATATGTCTAAGCGTGTAGCCTCAAATGAGAATGCACAGGAGAGTTTTCTCTTGAAAGAATATGTAAGAATACCACGTTATAAGGAAATACAGTGTTGCAGAATAAAGACATATACTTACTTATTGGAAAAAATTTAGGAGAAGAAATAACGCATCGTACAAAATTAGCTTGTATCTCCTAAACAACACGTTGTAACTTAAAAAGATTTGGTGTGGCCTGCACGTCTAAACGTGTAGCCTCAAAAGAGAACCCATAGAGGAATTTTCCTTGGTCAAAATTTGTCAGAAAACCACTTATTAAGGAAATCCCGCATCGTGCATAATTATCTTGTTTTTCCTAAACAACACTTTGTAACTCGAAAAGCTTTGGTGTTGCGTGTATGTCTAAGTGCGTAGCCTCAAAGGGGAACGCCCAGGAGAGTTTTCTCTCGAAAGAATATGTAAGAATGCCACGTTATAAGGAAATACAGTGTTGCAGAGTATAGACAAATACGTACTTATTGGAAACACTTTACGAGAAGAAATAAAGCATCATGCAAAATTAGCTTGTATCTCCTAAACAACACATTGTAACTGGAAAAGATTTGGTGTGGTGTGTACGTCTAAACGTGTAGCCTCAAAAGAGAACCCACAGGAGAGTTTTCTTTGGTCAAAATTTGTCAAAAACTAC
This sequence comes from Apodemus sylvaticus, assembly GCF_947179515.1. Classification (NCBI taxonomy): domain Eukaryota; kingdom Metazoa; phylum Chordata; class Mammalia; order Rodentia; family Muridae; genus Apodemus; species Apodemus sylvaticus. The sequence goes on from NW_026263396.1 coordinate 26,133, forward strand.
GTTTTACGGAAATCCCGCATCGTGCGAAAATATCTTGTTTTTCCTAAACAACACGTTGTAACTCGAAAAGCTTTGGTGTTGCGTGTATTTCTAAGCGTGTAGCCTCAAAAGAGAACGCACAGGAGAGTTTTCTCCCGAAAGAATATGTAAGAATACCACGTTATAAGGAAATACAGTGTTGCAGAGTAAAGACAAATACATACTTATTAGAAACACTTAAACTTTACCAGAAGAAATAACACATAGTACAAAATTAGCTTGTATCTCCTAAACAACACGTTATAACTCGAAAGGATTTGGTGTGGCGTGTACGTCGAAACGTGTACCCTCAAAAGAGAACCCACAGGAGAATTTTCTTTCATCCAAATTTGTCAGAAAACCACGTTTAATGAAATCCCGCATCATGCGAAATTATCTTGTTTTTCCTAAACAACACGTTGTAACTCGCAAAGCTTTGGTGTTGCGTGTATGTCTAAGCGTGTAGCCTCCAAAGAAAATGCACAGGAGAGTTTACTGTCGAAAGAATATGTAAGAATACGACGTAATAAAGAAATACAGTGTTGCAGAGTAAAGGCAAATACATACGTATTGGAAACACTTAAACTTTACGAGAAGGAATAAGGCATCATAAAAAAATTAGCTTGTATCCCCTAAACAACACGTTGTAACTCAAAAAGATTTGGTGTGTTGTGTACGTCTAAACGTGTAGTCTCAATAGAGAACCCACAGGAGAATTTTCTTTCGTCAAAATTTGTCAGAAAACCACGTTTTAAGGAAATCCCGCATCGTCGGAAATTATCTTGTTCTTCCTAAACAACACATTGTAACTCGAAAAGCTTTGGTGTTGCGTGTTTGTCTAAGCGTGTAGCCTCAAATGAGAACGCACAGGAGAGTTTTCTCTCGAAAGAATATGTAAGAATACCACATTATAAGGAAATACAGTGTTGCAGAGTAAAGACATATTCTTACTTATTAGAAAAACTTTAAGAGAAGTAATAACCTATCGTACAAAATTAGCTTGTATCTCCTAAACAACACGTTGTAACTTAAAAAGATTAGGTGTGGCCTATACGTCTAAACGTGTAGCCTCAAAAGAGAACCCATAGGAGAATTTTCCTTGGTCAAAATTTGTCAGAAAACCACTTATTAAGGAAATCCCGCATCGCGCGAAATTATATTGTTTTTCCTAAACAGCACGTTGTAACGCGAAAAACTTTGGTGTTGCCTGTATGTCTAAGCTTGTAGCCTCAAAGGGGAACACACTGGAGAGTTTTCTCTCGAACGAATATGTAAGAATACCACGTTATAAGGAAATACAGTGTGGCAGACTAAAGGCAAATACGTACGTATTGGAAACACTTTACGAGAAGAAATAACGCATCATAAAAAATTAGCTTGTATCTCCTAAACAACACGTTGTAACTTGAAAGGATTTGGTGTGGCGTGTACGTCTAAACGTGTAGCCTCAAAAGAGAACCCACAGGACAATTTTCTTTCGTCAAAAATTTTCAGAAATCCACGTTTTAAGGAAATCCCTCATCGTGTGAAATTATCTTGTTTTTCCTAAACAACACATTGTAACTCGAAAAGCTTTGGTGTTGCGTGTATGTCTAAGCGTGTAGCCTCAAAAGAGAACGCACAGGAGAGTTTTCTCTCGAAAGAATATGTAAGAATATCACGTTATAAGGGAATACAGTGTTGCAGAGTAAAGACAAATACGTATGTATTGGAAACCCATAAACTTTACGAGATGAAATAAAGCATCGTACAAAATTAGCTTGTATCTCCTAAACAACACGTTGTAACTCGAAAAGATTTGGTGTGGTATGTAGTCTAAACGTGTAGCCTCAAAAGAGAACCCACAGGACAATTTTCTTTCATCAAATTTTGTCAGAAAACCACATTTTAAGGAAATCACGCAACGTGAGAAATTATCTAGTTCTTCCTAAACAACACGTTTTAACTCGAAAAGCTTTGGTGTTGGGTGTATGTCTAAGCATGTAGCCCCAAAAGAGAACGCAGAGGAGAGTTTTCTCTCGAAAGAATATGCAAGAATGCCACGTTATAAGGAAATACAGTGTTGCAGAGTAAAGACAAATATTTATTGGAAAAACTTTACAAGAAGAAATAACGCATCATACAAAATTAGCTTGTATCGCCTAAACAACACGTTGTAACTTAAAAAGATTTGGAGTGGCCTATACGTCTAAACGTGTAGTCTCAAAAGAGAACCCATAGGAGAATTTTCTTTGGTCAAAATATATCAGAAAACCACGTATTAAGGAAATCCCTCATTGGGCGAAATTATCTTGTTTTTCCTAAACAACACGTTGTAACGCGAAAAGCTTTGGTGTTGCGTGTATGTCTAAGCGTGTAGCCTCAAAAGAGGATGCACAGGAGAGTTTTTTCTCGAAAGAATATGTAAGAATACCACGTTATAAAGAAATACAGTGTTGCAGACTAAAGGCAAATACGTACGTATTGGAAACACTTTACTAGAAGAAATAACGCATCGTACAAAATTAGCTTGTATCTCCTAAACAACACGTTGTAACTCAAAAAGATTTGGTGTGGCATGTACGTCTAAACGTGTAGCCTCAAAAGAGAACCCACAGGAGAATTTTCTTTCGTCAAAATTTTTCAGAAACCACGTTTTAAATACATCCCGCATCGTGCGAAATTATCTTGTTTTTCCTAAACAACACATTGTAACTCGAAAAGCTTTGGTGTTGCGTGTATGTCTAAGCGTGTAGCCTCAAAAGAGAACGCACAGGAGAGTTTTTTCTCGATAGAATTTGTAAGGATACCACGTTATAAGGAAATACAGTGTTGCAGAATAAAGACAAATACGTATGTATTGGAAACCCATAAACTTTACGAGATGAAATAAAGCATCGTACAAAATTAGCTTGTATCTCCTAAACAACACGTTTTAACTCGAAAAGATTTGGTGTGGCGTGTACCTCTAAACGTGTAGCCTCAAAAGAGAACCTACAGGACAATTTTCTTTCGTCAAAATTTGTCAGAAAACCACGTTTTAAGGAAATCCCGCATCGTGCGAAAATATCTTCTTTTTCCTAAACAACACGTTGTAACTCGAAAAGCTTTGGTGTTGCGTGTATTTCTAAGCGTGTAGCCTCAAAAGAGAACGCACAGGAGAGTTTTCTCCCGAAAGAATATGTAGGAATACCACGTTATAAGGAAATACAGTGTTGCAGAGTAAAGACAAATACATACTTTTTGGAAACACTTAAACTTTACGAGAAGAAATAACACATAGTACAAAATTAGCTTGTATCTCCTAAACAACACGTTATAACTCGAAAGGATTTGGTGTGGCGTGTATGTCTAAACGTGTACCCTCAAAAGAGAACCCACAGGAGAATTTTCTTTCATCAAAATTTGTCAGAAAACCACGTTTTAAGGAAATCCCGCATCATGCGAAATTATCTTGTTTTTCCTAAACAACACGTTGTAACTCGATAAGCTTTGGTGTTGCGTGTATGTCTAAGCATGTAGCCTCCAAAGAGAACGCACAGGAGAGTTTACTGTTGAAAGAATATGTAAGAATACCACGTAATAAGGAAATACAGTGTTGCAGAGTAAAGGCAAATACATACGTATTGGAAACACTTAAACTTTACGAGAAGAAATAAGGCATCATAAAATAATTAGCTTGTATCTCCAAACAACACGTTGTAACTCAAAAAGATTTGGTGTGGTGTGTTCGTCTAAACGTGTAACCTCAATAGAGAACCCACAGAAGAATTTTCTTTCGTCAAAATTTGTCAGAAAACCACGTTTTAAGGAAATCCCGCATCGTGGGGAATTATCTTGTTCTTCCTAAACAACACATTGTAACTCGAAAAACTTTGGTGTTGCGTGTATATCTAAGCGTGTAGCCTCAAATGAGAACGCACAGGAGAGTTTTCTCTCGAAAGAATATGTAAGAATACCACATTATAAGGAAATACAGTGTTGCAGAGTAAAGACATATTCTTACTTATTAGAAAAACTTTACGAGAAAAAATAACCTATCGTACAAAATTAGCTTGTATCTCCTAAACAACACGTTGTAACTTAAAAAGATTAGGTGTGGCCTGTACGTCTAAACGTGTAGCCTCAAAAGAGAACCCATAGGAGAATTTTCCTTGGTCAAAATTTGTCAGAAAACCACTTATTAAGGAAATCCCGCATCGCGCGAAATTATATTGTTTTTCCAAAACAACATGTTGTAACGCGAAAAGCTTTGGTGTTGCCTGTATGTCTAAGCGTGTAGCCTCAAAGGGGAACACACAGGAGAGTTTTCTCTCGAAAGAATATGTAAGAATACCACGTTATAAGGAAATACAGTGTTGCAGACTAAAGGCAAATACGTACGTATTGGAAACACTTTACGAGAAGAAATAACGCATCGTACAAAATTAGCTTGTATCTCCTAAACAACATGTTGTAACTTGAAAGGATTTGGTGTGGCGTGTACGTCTAAACGTGTAGCCTCAAAACAAAACCCACAGGACAATTTTCTTTCGTCAAAAATTTTCAGAAATCCACGTTTTAAGGAAATCCCGCATTGTGCGAAATTATCTTGTTTTTCCTATACAACACATTATAACTCGAATAGCTTTGGTGTTGCGTGTATGTCTAAGCGTGTAGCCTCAAAAGAGAACACACAGGAGAGTTTTCTCTCGAAAGAATATGTAAGAATATCACGTTATAAGGGAATACAGTGTTGCAGAGTAAAGACAAAAACGTATGTATTGGAAACCCATAAACTTTATGAGATGAAATAAAGCATCGTACAAAATTAGCTTGTATCTCCTAAACAACAAGTTGTAACTCAAAAAGATTTGGTGTGGCGTGTATGTCTAAACGTGTAGCCTCAAAAGAGAACCCACAGGACAATTTTCTTTCATCAAATTTTGTCAGAAAACCACGTTTAAAGGAAATCCCGCATCGTGAGAAATTATCTAGTTCTTCCTAAACAACATGTTTTAACTCGAAAAACTTTGGTGTTGGGTGTATGTCTAAGCATGTAGCCCCAAAAGAGAACGCAGAGGAGAGTTTTCTCTCAAAAGAATATGTAAGAATGCCACGTTATAAGGAAATACAGTGTTGCAGAGTAGAGACAAATACTTATTTATTGGAAAAACTTTACAAGAAGAAATAACGCATCATACAAAATTAGCTTGTATCACCTAAACAACACGTTGTAACTTAAAAAGATTTGGAGTGGCCTGTACGTCTAAACGTGTAGTCTCAAAAGAGAACCCATAGGAGAATTTTCTTTGGTCAAAATATGTCAGAAAACCACGTATTAAGGAAATCCCTCATTGTGCGAAATTATCTTGTTTTTCCTAAACAACACGTTGTAACGCGAAAAGCTTTGGTGTTGCGTGTAAGTCTAAGCGTGTAGCCTCAAAAGAGGATGCACAGGAGAGTTTTCTCTCGAAAGAATATGTAAGAATACCACGTTATAAGGAAATACAGTGTTGCAGACTAAAGGCAAATACGTACGTATTGGAAACACTTTACTAGAAGAAATAACGCATCTTACAAAATTAGCTTGTATCTCCTAAACAACACGTTGTAACTCGAAAAGATTTGGTGTGGCGTGTACGTCTAAACGTGTAGCCTCAAAAGAGAACCCACAGGACAATTTTCTTTCATCAAATTTTGTCAGAAAACCACGTTTTAAGGAAATCCCGCATCGTGAGAAATTATCTAGTTCTTCCTAAACATGTTTTAACTCGAAAAGCTTTGGTGTTGGGTGTATGTCTAAACATGTAGCCCCAAAAGAGAACGCAGAGGAGAGTTTTCTCTCGAAAGAATATGCAAGAATGCCACGTTATAAGGAAATACAGTGTTGCAGAGTAAAGACAAATATTTATTGGAAAAACTTTACAAGAAGAAATAACGCATCATACAAAATTAGCTTGTATCGCCTAAACAACACGTTGTAACTTAAAAAGATTTGGAGTGGCCTATACGTCTAAACGTGTAGTCTCAAAAGAGAACCCATAGGAGAATTTTCTTTGGTCAAAATATATCAGAAAACCACGTATTAAGGAAATCCCTCATTGGGCGAAATTATCTTGTTTTTCCTAAACAACACGTTGTAACGCGAAAAGCTTTGGTGTTGCGTGTATGTCTAAGCGTGTAGCCTCAAAAGAGGATGCACAGGAGAGTTTTTTCTCGAAAGAATATGTAAGAATACCACGTTATAAAGAAATACAGTGTTGCAGACTAAAGGCAAATACGTACGTATTGGAAACACTTTACTAGAAGAAATAACGCATCGTACAAAATTAGCTTGTATCTCCTAAACAACACGTTGTAACTCAAAAAGATTTGGTGTGGCATGTACGTCTAAACGTGTAGCCTCAAAAGAGAACCCACAGGAGAATTTTCTTTCGTCAAAATTTTTCAGAAACCACGTTTTAAATACATCCCGCATCGTGCGAAATTATCTTGTTTTTCCTAAACAACACATTGTAACTCGAAAAGCTTTGGTGTTGCGTGTATGTCTAAGCGTGTAGCCTCAAAAGAGAACGCACAGGAGAGTTTTTTCTCGATAGAATTTGTAAGGATACCACGTTATAAGGAAATACAGTGTTGCAGAATAAAGACAAATACGTATGTATTGGAAACCCATAAACTTTACGAGATGAAATAAAGCATCGTACAAAATTAGCTTGTATCTCCTAAACAACACGTTTTAACTCGAAAAGATTTGGTGTGGCGTGTACCTCTAAACGTGTAGCCTCAAAAGAGAACCTACAGGACAATTTTCTTTCGTCAAAATTTGTCAGAAAACCACGTTTTAAGGAAATCCCGCATCGTGCGAAAATATCTTCTTTTTCCTAAACAACACGTTGTAACTCGAAAAGCTTTGGTGTTGCGTGTATTTCTAAGCGTGTAGCCTCAAAAGAGAACGCACAGGAGAGTTTTCTCCCGAAAGAATATGTAGGAATACCACGTTATAAGGAAATACAGTGTTGCAGAGTAAAGACAAATACATACTTTTTGGAAACACTTAAACTTTACGAGAAGAAATAACACATAGTACAAAATTAGCTTGTATCTCCTAAACAACACGTTATAACTCGAAAGGATTTGGTGTGGCGTGTATGTCTAAACGTGTACCCTCAAAAGAGAACCCACAGGAGAATTTTCTTTCATCAAAATTTGTCAGAAAACCACGTTTTAAGGAAATCCCGCATCATGCGAAATTATCTTGTTTTTCCTAAACAACACGTTGTAACTCGATAAGCTTTGGTGTTGCGTGTATGTCTAAGCATGTAGCCTCCAAAGAGAACGCACAGGAGAGTTTACTGTTGAAAGAATATGTAAGAATACCACGTAATAAGGAAATACAGTGTTGCAGAGTAAAGGCAAATACATACGTATTGGAAACACTTAAACTTTACGAGAAGAAATAAGGCATCATAAAATAATTAGCTTGTATCTCCAAACAACACGTTGTAACTCAAAAAGATTTGGTGTGGTGTGTTCGTCTAAACGTGTAACCTCAATAGAGAACCCACAGAAGAATTTTCTTTCGTCAAAATTTGTCAGAAAACCACGTTTTAAGGAAATCCCGCATCGTGGGGAATTATCTTGTTCTTCCTAAACAACACATTGTAACTCGAAAAACTTTGGTGTTGCGTGTATATCTAAGCGTGTAGCCTCAAATGAGAACGCACAGGAGAGTTTTCTCTCGAAAGAATATGTAAGAATACCACATTATAAGGAAATACAGTGTTGCAGAGTAAAGACATATTCTTACTTATTAGAAAAACTTTACGAGAAAAAATAACCTATCGTACAAAATTAGCTTGTATCTCCTAAACAACACGTTGTAACTTAAAAAGATTAGGTGTGGCCTGTACGTCTAAACGTGTAGCCTCAAAAGAGAACCCATAGGAGAATTTTCCTTGGTCAAAATTTGTCAGAAAACCACTTATTAAGGAAATCCCGCATCGCGCGAAATTATATTGTTTTTCCAAAACAACATGTTGTAACGCGAAAAGCTTTGGTGTTGCCTGTATGTCTAAGCGTGTAGCCTCAAAGGGGAACACACAGGAGAGTTTTCTCTCGAAAGAATATGTAAGAATACCACGTTATAAGGAAATACAGTGTTGCAGACTAAAGGCAAATACGTACGTATTGGAAACACTTTACGAGAAGAAATAACGCATCGTACAAAATTAGCTTGTATCTCCTAAACAACATGTTGTAACTTGAAAGGATTTGGTGTGGCGTGTACGTCTAAACGTGTAGCCTCAAAACAAAACCCACAGGACAATTTTCTTTCGTCAAAAATTTTCAGAAATCCACGTTTTAAGGAAATCCCGCATTGTGCGAAATTATCTTGTTTTTCCTATACAACACATTATAACTCGAATAGCTTTGGTGTTGCGTGTATGTCTAAGCGTGTAGCCTCAAAAGAGAACACACAGGAGAGTTTTCTCTCGAAAGAATATGTAAGAATATCACGTTATAAGGGAATACAGTGTTGCAGAGTAAAGACAAAAACGTATGTATTGGAAACCCATAAACTTTATGAGATGAAATAAAGCATCGTACAAAATTAGCTTGTATCTCCTAAACAACAAGTTGTAACTCAAAAAGATTTGGTGTGGCGTGTATGTCTAAACGTGTAGCCTCAAAAGAGAACCCACAGGACAATTTTCTTTCATCAAATTTTGTCAGAAAACCACGTTTAAAGGAAATCCCGCATCGTGAGAAATTATCTAGTTCTTCCTAAACAACATGTTTTAACTCGAAAAACTTTGGTGTTGGGTGTATGTCTAAGCATGTAGCCCCAAAAGAGAACGCAGAGGAGAGTTTTCTCTCAAAAGAATATGTAAGAATGCCACGTTATAAGGAAATACAGTGTTGCAGAGTAGAGACAAATACTTATTTATTGGAAAAACTTTACAAGAAGAAATAACGCATCATACAAAATTAGCTTGTATCACCTAAACAACACGTTGTAACTTAAAAAGATTTGGAGTGGCCTGTACGTCTAAACGTGTAGTCTCAAAAGAGAACCCATAGGAGAATTTTCTTTGGTCAAAATATGTCAGAAAACCACGTATTAAGGAAATCCCTCATTGTGCGAAATTATCTTGTTTTTCCTAAACAACACGTTGTAACGCGAAAAGCTTTGGTGTTGCGTGTAAGTCTAAGCGTGTAGCCTCAAAAGAGGATGCACAGGAGAGTTTTCTCTCGAAAGAATATGTAAGAATACCACGTTATAAGGAAATACAGTGTTGCAGACTAAAGGCAAATACGTACGTATTGGAAACACTTTACTAGAAGAAATAACGCATCTTACAAAATTAGCTTGTATCTCCTAAACAACACGTTGTAACTCGAAAAGATTTGGTGTGGCGTGTACGTCTAAACGTGTAGCCTCAAAAGAGAACCCACAGGACAATTTTCTTTCATCAAATTTTGTCAGAAAACCACGTTTTAAGGAAATCCCGCATCGTGAGAAATTATCTAGTTCTTCCTAAACATGTTTTAACTCGAAAAGCTTTGGTGTTGGGTGTATGTCTAAACATGTAGCCCCAAAAGAGAACGCAGAGGAGAGTTTTCTCTCGAAAGAATATGTAAGAATGCCACGTTATAAGGAAATACAGTGTTGCAGAGTAAAGACAAATACTTATTTATTGGAAAAACTTTACAAGAAGAAATAACGCATCGTACAAAATTAGCTTGTATCGCCTAAACAACACGTTGTAACTTAAAATGATTTGGAGTGGCCTGTACATCTAAACGTGTAGTCCCAAAAGAGAACCCATAGGAGAATTTTCTTTGGTCAAAATATGACAGAAAACCACGTATTAAGGAAATCCCTCATTGTGCATAATTATCTTGTTTTTCCTAAACAACACATTGTAACGCGGAAAGCTTTGGTGTTGCGTGTATGTCTAAGCGTGTAGCCTCAAAAGAGGATGCACAGGAGAGTTTTCTCTCTAAAGAATATGTAAGAATACCACGTTATAAGGAAATTCAGTGTTGCAGACTAAAGGCAAATACGTATGTATTGGAAACACTTTACTAGAAGAAATAACGCATCTTACAAAATTAGCTTGTATCTCCTAAACAACACATTGTAACTCGAAAGATTTGGTGTGGCGTGTACGTCTAAACGTGTAGCCTCAAAAGAGAACCCACAGGAGAATTTTCTTTCGTCAAAATTTTTCAGAAACCACGTTTTAAGTAAATCCCGCATCGTGTGAAATTATCTTGTTTTTCCTAAACATCACATTGTAACTCGAAAAGCTTTGGTGTTGCGTGTATGTCTAAGTGTGTAGCCTCAAAGGAGAACGCACAGGAGAGTTTTCTCTCGAAAGAATATGTAAGAATACCACGTTATAACGAAATACAGTGTTGCAGAGTAAAGAAAAATACGTATGTATTGGAAACCCATAAACTTTACGAGATGAAATAAAGCATCGTACAAAATTAGCTTGTATCTCCTAAACAACACGTTGTAACTCGAAAAGATTTGGTGTGGCGTGTACGTCTAAACGTGTAGCCTCAAAAGAGAACCACAGGACAATTTTCTTTCGTCAAAATTTGTCAGAAAACCACGTTTTAAGGAAATCCCGCATCGTGAGAAATTATCTTGTTCTTCCTAAACAACACGTTTTAACTCGAAAAGCTTTGGTGTTGGGTGTATGTCTAAGCGTGTAGCCCAAAAAGAGAATGCAGAGGAGAGTTTTCTCTCGAAACAATATGTAAGAATACCACGTTATAAGGAAATAGAGTGTTGCAGAGTTAAGACAAATACTTACTTATTGGAAAAACTTTACGAGAAGAAATAACGCATCGTACAAAATTAGCTTGTATCTCCTAAACAACACGTTGTAACTTAAAAAGATTTGGTGTGGCCTGTACGTCTAAACGTGTAGACTCAAAAGAGAACCCATAGGAGAATTTTCTTTGGTCAAAATTTTCCAGAAAACCACGTATTAAGGAAATCCCTCATCGTGCGAAATTATCTAGTTTTTCCTAAAAAACAAGTTGTAACTCGAAAAGCTTTGGTGTTGCGTGTATGTCTAAGCGTGTAGCCTCAAAAGAGGACGCACAGGAGAGTTTTCTCTCGAAAGAATATGTAAGAATACCACGTTATAAGGAAATACAGTGTTGCAGACTAAAGGCAAATACATATGTATTGGAAACACTTTATGAGAAGAAATAACGCATCATACAAAATTAGCTTGTATCTCCTAAACAACACGTTGTAACTCGAAAAGATTTGGTGTGGCATGTACGTCTAAATATGTAGCCTCAAAAGAGAACTCAGGAGAATTTTCTTTCCTCAAAATTTGTCAGAAAACCACTTATTAAGGAAATCCCGCATCGTGCGAAACTGTGTTGTTTTTCCTAATCAACACATTGTAACTCGAAAATCTTTGCTGTTGTGTGTATGTGTAAGCATGTAGCCTCAAAGGTGAACGCACAGGAGAGATTTCTCTCGAACGAATATGTAAGAATACCACGTTATAAGGAAATACATTGTGGCAAATTAAAGATAAATAGGTACCTTTTGGAAACACTTAAACTTTACAAGAAGATATAAAGCATCGTAAAAAATTAGCTTGTATCTCCTAAACAACACGTTGTAACTCGAAAAGATTTGGTGTGGCGTGTACGTCTAAACGTGTAGCCTCAAATGAAAACCCACAGGAGAATTTTCTTTCGTCAAAATTTTTCAGAAAACCACGTTTTAAGGAATTCCCGCATCGTGCGAAATTATCTTGTTTTTCCTAAACAACACGTTGTAACTCGAAAAGCTTTGATGTTGGGTGTATGTCTAAGTACGTAGCCCCAAAAGAGAACGCACAGGAGAGTTTTCTCTAAAGAATACGTAAGAATACCACGTTATAAGGAAATATATTGCTGCAGAGTAAAGACAAATACGTACGTATTGGAAACACATTATGAGAAGAAATAGCACATGGTAAAAAATTAGCTTTTATCTCCGAAACAACACGTTGTAATTCAAAAAGATTTGGTGTGACGTGTACGTCTAAACGTGTAGCCTCAAAAGAGAACCCACAGGAGAATTTTCTTACGTCAAAATTTGTCAGAAAACCACGTTTTAAGGAAATCCCTTATCTTGCAAAATTATCTTGTTTTTCCTAATCAACACGTTGTAAGTCGAAAACCTTTGGTGTTGCGTGTATGTCTAAGCGTGTAGCCTCCAAAGAGAATGCACAGGATAGTTTTCTCTCGAAAGATTATGTAAGAATACCACGTTACAAGGAAATACAGTGTTGCAGAGTAAAGACAAATATATATGTATTGGAAACACATAAACTTTAAGAGATGAAATAAAGCATCGTACAAAATTAGCTTGTATCTCCTAAACAACACGTTGTAACTCGAAAAGATTTGGTGTGGCGTGTACATCTAAACGTGTAGCCACAAAAGAGAACCCACAGGACAATTTTCTTTCGTCAAAATTTTTCAGAAAACCACGTTTTAAGGAAATCCCACATCGTGAGAAATTATCTTGTTCTTCCTAAACAACACGTTTTAACTCGAAAAGCTTTGGTGTTGGGTGTATGTCTAAGCATGTAGCCCCAAAAGAGAACGCACAGGAGAGTTTTCTCTCGAAAGAATATGTAAGAATTCCACGTTATAAGAAAATTCAGTGTGGCAGAGTAAAGACAAATATGTATGTATTGGAAGCACTTTATGAGAGAAATAACGCATCTTGCAAAATTAGCTTGTATGTCCTAAACAACACGTTGTAACTCGAAAAGATTTGGTGTGGCGTGTACGTCTATACGTGTAGTCTCAAAAGAGAACCCACAGGAGAGTTTTCTTTCGTCAAAATTTGTCAGAAAACCACGTTTTAAGGAAATCCCTCATCGTGAGAAATTATCTTGTTTTTCCTAAACAACACGTTGTAACTAGAAAAGCTTTGCTGTTGCGTGTTTGTCTAAGCGTGTAGCCTCAAAAGAGAATGCACAGGAGAGTTTTCTCTCGAAAGAATATGTAAGAATACCACGTTATAAGGAAATATATGGCTGCAGAGTAAAGACAAATACGTACGTATTAGAAACACATTATGAGAAGAAATGATGCATGTTACAAAATTAGCCTGTATCTCTGAAACAACACGTGGTAACTCAAAAAGATTTGGCGCGGCATGTATGTCTAAACGTGTAGCTTCAAAAGAGAACCCACAGGAGAATTTTCTTACGTCAAAATTTGTCAGAAAACCACGTTTTAAGGAAATCCTGCATCGTGCGAAACTATCTTGTTTTTCCTCATCAACACGTTGTAACTCGAAAAGCTTTGGTGTTGCGTGTATGTCTAAGAGTGTAGCCTCCAAAGAGAACGCACAGGATAGTTGTCTACCGAAAGAATATGTAGGAATACCACGTTATAAGAAAATACAGTGTTGCAGAGTATAGACAAATATGTACTTATTGGAAACACTTTAGGAGAAGAAATAACGCATCATGCAAAATTAGCTTGTATCTCCTAAACAACACGTTGTAACTCGAAAAGATTTGGTGTGGCGTGTACGTCTAAACGTGTACCCTCAAAAGAGAACCCACAGGAGAGTTTTCTTTCGTCAAAATTTGTCAGAAAACCACGTTTTAAGGAAATACCGCATCGTGCAAAATTATCTTGTTTTTCCTAAACAACCTGTTGTAACTCGAAAAGCTTTGGTGTTGCATGTTTGTCTAAGCATGTAGCCTCAAAAGAGAACGCACAGGAGAGTTTTCTCCCGAAAGAATATGTAGGAATACCACGTTATAAGGAAATACAGTGTTGCAGAGTAAAGACAAATACGTACTTATTGGAAACACTTAAACTTTATGAGAAGAAATAACACATAGTAAAAAATTAGCTTGTATATCCTAAACAACACGTTATAACTCGGAAGGATTTAGTGTGGCGTGTACGTCTAAACGTGTAGCCTCAAAAGAGAACCCACTGGAGAGTTTTCTTTCGTCAAAATTTGTCAGAAAACCACGTTTTAAGGAAATCCTGCATCATGCGAAATTATCTTGTTTTTCCTAAACAACACGTTGTAACTCGAAAAGCTTTGGTGTTGCGTGAATGTCTAAGCGTGTAGCCTCCAGAGAGAACGCACAGGACAGTTTTCTCTCGAAATAATATGTAAGAATAACACGTTATAAGGAAATACAGTGTTGCAGAGTAAAGGCAAATACATACCTATTGGAAACACTTAAACTTTACGAGAAGAAATAGCGCATCGTAAAAAAATTAGCTTGTATCTCCTAAACAACAAGTTTTAACTCAAAAAGATTTGGTGTGGCATGTACGTCTAAACGTGTAGCCTCAAAAGAGAACCCACAGGAGAATTTTCTTTCGTCAAAATTTGTCAGAAAACCACGTTTTAAGGAAATCCCGCATCGTGAGAAATTATCTTGTTCTTCCTAAACAACACGTTGTAACTCGAAAAGCTTTGCTGTTGCGTGTATGTCTAAGCGTGTAGCCTCAAATGAGAACCCACAGGAGAGTTTTCTCTCGAAAAAATATGTAAGAATACCACGTTATAAGGAAATACAGTGTTGTAGAGTAAAGACAAATACTTACAGATTGGAAAAACTTTACGAGAAGAAATAACGCATCATACAAAATTAGCTTGTATCTCCTAAACAACACGTTGTAACTTAAAAAGATTTGTTTTGGCCTGTACGTCTACACGTGTAGTCTCAAAAGAGAACCCATAGGAGAATTTTCTTTAGTCAAATTTTTTTCAGAAAACCAGGTATTAAGGAAATCCCTCATCGTACGAAATTATCTTGTTTTTCCTAACCAACACGTGGTAACGCGAAAAGCTTTTTTGTTGCGTGTATGTCTAAGCGTGTAGCCTCAAAAGAGAATGCACAGGAGAGTTTTCTCTCGAAAGATTATGTAAGAATACCACGTTATAAGGAAATATATTGCTGCAGAGTAAAGACAAAGACATACGTATTGGAAACACATTGTGAGAAGAAAAAATGCATGGTACAAAATTAGCTTGTATCTCCGAAACAACATGTGGTAACTCAAAAAGATTTGGTGCGGCATGTATGTCCAAACGTGTAGTCTCAAAGGAGAACCCACAGGAGAATTTTCTTACGTCAAAATTTGTCAGAAAACCACGTTTTAAGAAAATCCTGCATCGTGTGAAATTATCTTGTTTTTCCTAATCAACACGTTTTAACTCGAAAAGCTTTGGTGTTGCGTGTATGTCTAAGAGTGTAGCCTCCAAAGAGTACGCACAGGATAGTTTTCTCTCGAAAGAATATGTAAGAATACCACGTTATAAGGAAATACAGTGTTGCAGAGTATAGACAAATATGTACTTATTGGAAAAACTTTAGGAGAAGAAATAACGCATCATGCAAAATTAGCTTGTATCTCCTAAACAACACATTGTAACTCGAAAAGATTTGGTGTGGCGTGTACGTCTAAATGAGTAGCCTCAAAAGAGAACCCACAGGAGAGTTTTCTTTTGTCAATATTTGTCAGAAAACCCCGTTTTAAGGAAATCCCGCATCGTGCGAAATTATCTTGTTTTTCCTAAACAACACGTTGTAACTAGAAAAGCTTTGGTGTTGCATGTATGTCTAAGCGTGTAGCCTCAAAAGAGAATGCACAGGAGAGTTTTCTCTCGAAAGAATATGTAAGAATTCCACGTTATAAGGAAATATCTTGCTGCAGAGTAAAGACAAATACGTACGTATTGGAAACACATTATGAGAAGAAATAATGCATGGTACAAAATTAGCTTGTATCTCTGAAGCAACACGTGGTAACTCAAAAAGATTTGGTGTGGCATGTATGTCTAAACGTGTAGCCTCAAAAGAGAACCCACAGGAGAATTTTCTTACGTCAAAATTTGTCAGAAAACCACGTTTTAAGGAAATCCCGCATCGTGCGAAATTATCTTGTTTTTCCTAACCAACACGTTGTAACTCGAAAAGCTTTGGTGTTGCGTGTATGTCTAAGTGTGTAGCCTCCAAAGAGAACGCACAGGATAGTTTTCTCCCAAAAGAATATGTAGGAATACCACGTTATAAGAAAATACAGTGTTGCAGAGTATAGACAAATATGTACTTATTGGAAACACTTTAGGAGAAGAAATAACGCATCATGCAAAATTAGCTTGTATTTCCTAAACAACACGTTGTAACTCGAAAAGATTTGGTGTGGCGTGTACGTCTAATCGTGTAGCCTCAAAAGAGAACCCACAGGAGAGTTTTCTTTCATCAAAATTCGTCAGAAAACCACGTTTTAAGGAAATACCGCATCGTGCGAAATTATCTTGTTTTTCCTAAACAACATGTTGAAACTCGAAAAGCTTTGGTGTTGCGAGTATGTCTAAGCGTGTAGCCTCAAAAGAGAACGCACAGGAGAATTTTCTCCCGAAAGAATATGTAGGAATACCACGTTGTAAGGAAATACAGTGTTGCAGAGTAAAGACAAATACGTACTTATTGGAAACACTTAAACTTTACGAGAAGAAATAACACATAGTAAAAAATTAGCTTTTATATCCTAAACAACACATTATAACTCGAAAGGATTTAGTGTGGCGTGTACGTCTAAACGTGTAGCCTCAAAAGAGAACCCACAGGAGAATTTTTTTTCGTCAAAATTTTTCAAAAAACCACGTTTTAAGGAAATACTGCATCATGCGAAATTATCTTGTTTTTCCTAAACAACACGTTGTAACTCGAAAAGCTTTGGTGTTGCGTGAATGTCTAAGCGTGTAGCCTCCAAAGAGAACGCACAGGAGACTTTTCTCTCGAAAGAATATGTAAGAATAACACGTTATAAGGAAATACAGTGTTGCAGAGTAAAGGCAAATACATAAGTATTGGAAACACTTAAACTTTACGAGAAGAAATAAAGCATCGTAAAAAAATAGCTTGTATCTCCTAAACAACAAGTTGTAACTCAAAAAGATTTGGTGTGGCGTGTACGTCTAAACGTGTAGCCTCAATAGAGAACCCACAGGAGAATTTTCTTTCGTCAAAATTTGTCAGAAAACCACGTTTTAAGGATATCCCGCATCGTGAGAAATTATCTTGTTCTTCCTAAACAACACGTTGTAACTCGTAAAGCTTTGCTGATGCGTGTATGTCTAAGCGTGTAGCCTCAAAAGAGGACGCACAGGAGAGTTTTCTCTCGAAAGAATATGTAAGAATACCACGTTATAAGGAAATACAATGTTGCAGACTAAAGGCAAATAGGTACTTATTGGAAACACTTTATGAGAAGAAATAACGCATCGTACAAAATTAGCTTGTATCTCCTAAACAACACGTTGTAACTCGAAAAGATTTGGTGTGGCGTGTACGTCTAAACATGTAGCCTCAAAAGAGAACCCACAGGAGAATTTTTTTCGTTAAAATTTGTCAGAAAACCATGTTTTAAGGAAATCACTCATCGTGCGAAATTATCTTGTTTTTCCTAAACCACACGATGTAACTCGAAGAGCTTTGATGTTGCGTGTATGTCTAAGCGTGTAGCCTCAAAAGACAACGCACAGGAGAGTTTTCTCTCGAGAGAACATGTAAGAATACCACATTATAAGGAAATACAGTTTTGCAGAGTAAAGACAAATAAGTATGTATTTGAAACACTTTACGAGAAGAAATAACGCATTGTAAAAAATTAGTTTGTATCTCCTAAACAACACGTTGTAACTCGAAAAGATTTGGTGTGGCGTGTACGTCTAAACGTGTAGCCTCAAAAGAGAACCCACAGGAGAATTTTCTTTCGTCAAAATTTGTCAGAAAACCACTTATTAAGGAAATCCCGCATAGTGCGAAACTATCTTGTTTTTCCTAAACAACACATTGTAACTCGAAAATCTTTGGTGTTGCCTGTATGTCTAAGCATGTAGCCTCAAAAGAGAATGCACAGGAGAGATTTCTCTCGAACGAGTATGTAAGAATACCACGTTATAAGGAAATACATTGTCGCAAATTAAAGAAAAATACGTACCTTTTGGAAACACGTGAACTTTACAAGAAGATATAAAGCATCGTAAAAAATTAGCTTGTATCTCCTAAACAACACGTTGTAACTCGAAAAGATTTGGTGTGGCGTGTACGTCTAATCGTGTAGCCTCAAAAGAGAACCCACAGGAGAGTTTTCTTTCATCAAAATTCGTCAGAAAACCACGTTTTAAGGAAATACCGCATCGTGCGAAATTATCTTGTTTTTCCTAAACAACATGTTGAAACTCGAAAAGCTTTGGTGTTGCGAGTATGTCTAAGCGTGTAGCCTCAAAAGAGAACGCACAGGAGAATTTTCTCCCGAAAGAATATGTAGGAATACCACGTTGTAAGGAAATACAGTGTTGCAGAGTAAAGACAAATACGTACTTATTGGAAACACTTAAACTTTACGAGAAGAAATAACACATAGTAAAAAATTAGCTTTTATATCCTAAACAACACATTATAACTCGAAAGGATTTAGTGTGGCGTGTACGTCTAAACGTGTAGCCTCAAAAGAGAACCCACAGGAGAATTTTCTTTCGTCAAAATTTTTCAAAAAACCACGTTTTAAGGAAATACTGCATCATGCGAAATTATCTTGTTTTTCCTAAACAACACGTTGTAACTCGAAAAGCTTTGGTGTTGCGTGAATGTCTAAGCGTGTAGCCTCCAAAGAGAACGCACAGGAGACTTTTCTCTCGAAAGAATATGTAAGAATAACACGTTATAAGGAAATACAGTGTTGCAGAGTAAAGGAAAATACATAAGTATTGGAAACACTTAAACTTTACGAGAAGAAATAAAGCATCGTAAAAAAATAGCTTGTATCTCCTAAACAACAAGTTGTAACTCAAAAAGATTTGGTGTGGCGTGTACGTCTAAACGTGTAGCCTCAATAGAGAACCCACAGGAGAATTTTCTTTCGTCAAAATTTGTCAGAAAACCACGTTTTAAGGATATCCCGCATCGTGAGAAATTATCTTGTTCTTCCTAAACAACACGTTGTAACTCGTAAAGCTTTGCTGATGCGTGTATGTCTAAGCGTGTAGCCTCAAAAGAGGACGCACAGGAGAGTTTTCTCTCGAAAGAATATGTAAGAATACCACGTTATAAGGAAATACAATGTTGCAGACTAAAGGCAAATAGGTACTTATTGGAAACACTTTATGAGAAGAAATAACGCATCGTACAAAATTAGCTTGTATCTCCTAAACAACACGTTGTAACTCGAAAAGATTTGGTGTGGCGTGTACGTCTAAACATGTAGCCTCAAAAGAGAACCCACAGGAGAATTGTTTTTCGTTAAAATTTGTCAGAAAACCATGTTTTAAGGAAATCACTCATCGTGCGAAATTATCTTGTTTTTCCTAAACCACACGATGTAACTCGAAGAGCTTTGATGTTGCATGTATGTCTAAGCGTGTAGCCTCAAAAGACAACGCACAGGAGAGTTTTCTCTCGAGAGAACATGTAAGAATACCACATTATAAGGAAATACAGTTTTGCAGAGTAAAGACAAATAAGTATGTATTTGAAACACTTTACGAGAAGAAATAACGCATTGTAAAAAATTAGTTTGTATCTCCTAAACAACACGTTGTAACTCGAAAAGATTTGGTGTTGTTGAGGAGATACAAGCTATTTTTTGCGATGTGTTATTTTTTCTCATAATGTTAAAGTGTTTCCAATATGTACGTATTTGTCTTTACTCTGCAACACTGTATTTCCTTATAACGTGGTATTCTTACATATTCTTTTGAGAGAAAACTCTCCATTGCCGTCTCTTTTGAGGCTACACGCTAAGACTTACACGCAACACCAAAGCTTTTCGAGTTACAACGTGTTGTTTAGGAAAAACAAGATAATTTCGCACGATGCGGGATGTATTTAAAACGTGGTTTCTGAAAAATTTTGGCGAAAGAAAATTCTCCTGTGGGTTCTCTTTTGAGGCTACACGTTTAGACGTACACGCCACACCAAATCTTTTCGAGTTACAACGTGTTGTTTAGGAGATACAAGCTAATTTTGTACGATGCGTTATTTCTTCCAGTAAAGTGTTTCCAATACGTATGTATTTGCCTTTAGTCTGCAACACTGTATTTCCTTATAACGTGGTATTCTTACATATTCTTTCGAGAAAAAACTCTCCTGTGCATCCTCTTTTGAGGCTACACGCTTAGACATACACGCAACACCAAAGCTTTTCGCGTTACAACGTGTTGTTTAGGAAAAACAAGATAATTTCGCACAATGAGGGATTTCCTTAATACGTCGTTTTCTGATATATTTTGACCAAAGAAAATTCTCCTATGGGTTCTCTTTTGAGACTACACGTTTAGACGTACAGGCCACTCCAAATCTTTTTAATTTACAACGTGATGTTTAGGCGATACAAGCTAATTTTGTAAGATGCGTTATTTCTTCTTGTAAAGTTTTTCCAATAAATATTTGTCTTTACTCTGCAACACTGTATTTCCTTATAACGTGGCATTCTTGCATATTCTTTCGAGAGAAAACTCTCCTCTGCGTTCTCTTTTGGGGCTACCTGCTTAGACATACACCCAACACCAAAGCTTTTCGAGTTAAAAAGTGTTGTTTAGGAAGAACTAGATAATTTCTCACGTTGCGTGAATTCCTTAAAACGTGGTTTTCTGACAAAATTTGATGAAAGAAAATTGTCCTGTGGGTTCTCTTTTGAGGCTACACGTTTAGACTACATACCACACCAAATCTTTTCGAGTTCCAACGTGTTGTTTAGGAGATACAAGCTAATTTTGTACGATGCTTTATTTCATCTTGTAAAGTTTATGGGTTTCCAATACATACGTATTTGTCTTTACTCTGCAACACTGTATTCCCTTATAACGTGGTATTCTTACATATTCTTTCGAGAGAAAACTCTCCTGTGCGTTCTCTTTTGAGGCTACACGCTTAGACATACACGCAACACCAAAGCTTTTCGAGTTACAATGTGTTGTTTAGGAAAAACAAGATAATTTCACACGATGCGGGATTTCCTTAAAACGTGGATTTCTGAAAATTTTTGACGAAAGAAAATTGTCCTGTGGGTTCTCTTTTGAGGCTACACGTTTAGACGTACACACCACACCAAATCCTTTCAAGTTACAACGTGTTGTTTAGGAGATACAAGCTAATTTTGTATGATGCGTTATTTCTTCTCGTAAAGTGTTTCCAATACGTACGTATTTGCCTTTAGTCTGCAACACTGTATTTCCTTATAACGTGGTATTCTTACATATTCTTTCGAGAGAAAACTCTCCTGTGTGTTCCCCTTTGAGGCTACAAGCTTAGACATACAGGCAACACCAAAGTTTTTCGCGTTACAACGTGCTGTTTAGGAAAAACAATATAATTTCGCGCGATGCGGGATTTCCTTAATAAGTGGTTTTCTGACAAATTTTGACCAAGGATAATTCTCCTATGGGTTCTCTTTTGAGGCTACACGTTTAGACGTACAGGCCACACCTAATCTTTTTACGTTACAACGTGTTGTTTAGGAGATACAAGCTAATTTTGTACGATAGGTTATTTCTTCTCGTAAAGTTTTTCGAATAAGTAAGAATATGTCTTTACTCTGCAACACTGTATTTCCTTATAATGTGGTATTCTTACATATTCTTTCGAGAGAAAACTCTCCTGTGCATTCTCATTTGAGGCTACACGCTTAGAAATACACGCAACACCAAAGCTTTTCGAGTTACAACGTGTTGTTTAGGAAGATAATTTCCGACGATGCAGGATTTCCTTAAAACGTGGTTTTCTGACACATTTTGACGAAAGAAAATTCTCCTGTGGGTTCTCTATTGAGGCTACACGTTTAGACGTACACACCACACCAAATCTTTTTGAGTTACAACGTGTTGTTTAGGAGATACAAGCTAATTTTTTTATGATGCCTTATTTCTTCTCGTAAAGTTTAAGTGTTTCCAATACGTATGTATTTGCCTTTACTCTGCAACACTGTATTTCCTTATTACGTGGTATTCTTACATATTCTTTCGACAGTAAACTCTCCTGTGCGTTTTCTTTGGAGGCTACACGCTTAGACATACACGCAACACCAAAGCTTTTCGAGTTACAACGTGTTGTTTAGGAAAAACAAGATAATTTCGCATGATGCGGGATTTCCTTAAAACGTGGTTTTCTGACAAATTTTGATGAAAGAAAATTCTCCTGTGGGTTCTCTTTTGAGGATACACGTTTCGACGTACACGCCACACCAAATCCTTTCGAGTTATAACGTGTTGTTTAGGAGATACAAGCTAATTTTGTACTATGTGTTATTTCTTCTCGTAAAGTTTAAGTGTTTCCAATAAGTATGTATTTGTCTTTACTCTGCAACACTGTATTTCCTTATAACGTGGTATTCTTACATATTCTTTCGGGAGAAAACTCTCCTGTGCGTTCTCTTTTGAGGCTACACACTTAGAAATACACGCAACACCAAAGCTTTTCGAGTTACAACGTGTTGTTTAGGAAAAACAAGATATTTTCGCACGATGCGGGATTTCCGTAAAACGTGGTTTTTGACAAATTTTGACCAAAGAAAACTCTCCTGTGGGTTCTCTTTTGAGGCTACACGTTTAGACGTACACACCACACCAAATCTTTTCCAGTTACAACGTGTTGTTTAGGAGATACAAGCTAATTTTGCATGATGCTTTATTTCTTCTCATAAAGTGTTTCCAATAAGTACGTATTTGTCTATACTCTGCAACACTGTATTTCCTTATAACGTGGCATTCTTACATATTCTTTCGAGAGAAAACTCTCCTGGGCATTCCCCTTTGAGGCTACGCACTTAGACATACACGCAACACCAAAGCTTTTCGAGTTACAACGTGTTGTTTAGGAAAAACAAGATAATTACGCACGATGCGGGATTTCCTTAATAAGTGGTTTTCTGACAAATTTTGACCAAGGAAAATTCCTCTATGGGTTCTCTTTTGAGGCTACACGTTTAGACGTGCAGGCCACACCAAATCTTTTTAAGCTACAACGTGTTGTTTAGGAGATACAAGCTAATTTTGTACGATGCGTTATTTCTTCTCCTAAAGTTTTTCCAATAAGTAAGTATATGTCTTTATTCTGCAACACTGTATTTCCTTATAACGTGGTATTCTTACATATTCTTTCAAGAGAAAACTCTCCTGTGCGTTCTCATTTGAGGCTACACGCTTAGAAATATACGCAACACCAAAGCTTTTCGAGTTACAACGTGTTGTTTAGGAAGAACAAGATAATTTCCCACGATGCGGGATTTCCTTAAAACGTGGTTTTCTGACAATTTTTGACGAAAGAAAATCTCCTGTGGGATCTCTTTTGAGGCTACACGTTTAGATGTACACGCCACACCAAATCATATTGAGTTTCAACGTGTTGTTTAGGAGATACATGCTAATTTTTTTACGATGCGTTATTTCTTCTCGTAAAGTTTAAGTGTTTCCAATACGTATGTATTTGCCTTTACTCTGCAACACTGTATTTCCTTATAACGTGGTATTCTTACATATTCTTTCGAGAGAAAACTCTCCTGTGCGTTCTCTTTGGAGGCTACATGCTTAGACATACACGCAAAACCAAAGATTTTCGAGTTACAACGTGTTGTTTAGGAAAAACAAGATAATTTCGCACGATGCGGGATTTCCTTAAAACGTGGTTTTCTGACAAATTTTGACGAAAGAAAAGTGTCCTGTGGGTTCTCTTTTGAGGCTACACGTTTAGTCGTACACGCCACAACAAATCATTTCGAGTTACAACGTGTTGTTTAGGAGATACAAGCTAATTTTGTACGATACTTTATTTCATCTCGTAAAGTTTATGGGTTTCCAATACATATGTATTTGTCTTTACTCTGCAACACTGTATTTCCTTATAACGTGGTATTCTTACAAATTCTATCGAGAAACAACTCTGCTGTGCGTTCTCTTTTGAGGCTACACGCTTAGACATACACGCAACACCAAAGCTTTTCGAGTTACAACATGTTGTTTAGGAAAAACAAGATAATTTCGCAGGATGCGGGATTTCCATAAAACGTGGTTTTCTGAAAAATTTTGACGAAAGAAAATTCTCCTGTGAGTTCTCTTTTGAGGCTACACGTTTAGACGTACACGCCACACCAAATCTTTTCGAGTTACAACGTGTTGTTTAGGAGATACAAGCTAATTTTGTACGTTGCTTTATTTCTTCTCGTAAAGTGTTTCCAATACGTACGTATTTGCCTTTAGTCTGCAACACTGTATTTCCTTATAACGTGGTATTCTTACATATTCTTTCGAGAGAAAACTCTCCTGTGCGTTATCTTTTGAGGCTACACGCTTACACATACACGCAACACCAAAGCTTTTCGAGTTACAACGTGTTGTTTAGGAAAAACCAGATAATTGCGCACGATGCGGGATTTCCTTAAAACGTGGTTTTCTGGAAAATTTTGACGAAAGAAAATTCTCCAGTCGGTTCTCTTTTGAGGCTACACGTTTAGATGTACAGGCCACACCAAATCTTTTTAAGTTACAACGTGTTGTTTAGGAGATACAAGCTAATTTTTTACGATGCGTTATTTCTTCTCCTAAAGTTTTTCCAATAAGTAAGTATTTGTCTTTACTCTACAACACTGTGTTTCCTAATAACGTGGTATTCTTACATATTCTTTCGAGAAAAAACTCTCCTTTGCATTCTCTTTTGAGGCTACACGCTTAGACATACACGCAACAACAAAGCTTTTCGAGTTACAATGTGTTGTTTCGAAAAAACAAGATAATTTCGCACAATGCGGGATTTCCATAAAACGTGGTTTTCTGACAAATTTTGAAGAAAGAAAATTCTCCTGTCTGTTCTCTTTTGAGGCTACACATTTAGACGTACACGCCACACCAAATCTTTTCGAGTTATAACGTGTTGTTTAGGAGATACAAACTAATTTTGTACGATGCCTTATTTCTTCTCGAAAAGTTTAAGTGTTTCCAATAAGTACGTATTTGTCTTTACTCTGCAAAACTGTATTTCCTTATAACGTGGTATTCTTACATATTCTTTCGAGAGAAAACTCTCCTGTGCATTCTCTTTTGAGGCTACACACTTTGACATACACGTAACACCAAAGCTTTTCGAGTTACAATGTGTTGTTTAGGAAAAATAAGATAATTTAGCACGATGCGGGATTTCCTTAATAAGTGGTTTTCTGACAAATTTTGACGAAAGAAAATACTCATGTGGGTTCTCTTTTGAGGACACACGTTTAGACTTACACGCCACACCAAATCCTTTCGAGTTACAACGTGTTGGTTAGGAGATACAAGCTAATTTTTTAAGATGCATTATTTCTTCTCGTAAAGTTTAAATGTTTCCAATACGTACGTATTTGCCTTTACTCTGCAACACTGTATTTCTTTATAACGTTGTAATCTTGCATATTCTTTCGAGAGAAAAACTCTCCTGTGCTTTCTGTTTAGAGGCTACATGCTTAGACATACACGCAACACCAAAGCTTTTCGAATTACAACCTGTTGTTTAGGAAAAACAAGATAATTTCGGATGATGCGGGATTTCCTTAAAACGTGGTTTTCTGAAAAATTTTGACGAAAGAAAATTCTCCTGTGGGTTCTCTTTTTAGGCTACATGTTTAGCTGTAAACACCACACCAAAACTTTTCTAGTTACAACGTGTTGTTTAGGAGATACAAGCTAATTTTGTACGATGCGTTATTACTTCTCGAAAAGTGTTTCCAATAAGTACCTATTTGTCTTTACTCTGCAACACTTTATTTCCTTATAACGTGGTATTCTTACTTATTCTTTCGAGAGAAAACTCTCCTGTGTGTTCTCTTTTGAGGCTACACGCTTAGACATACACGCAACACCAAAGCTTTTTGAGTTACAACGTGTTGTTTAGGAAGAACAAGATAATTTCGCACGATGCGGGATTTCCTTAAAACGTGGTTTTCTGACAAATTTTGACGAAAGAAAATTGTCCTGTGGTTCTCTTTTGAGGCTACACGTTTAGACGTACACGCCGCACCAAATCTTTTCGAGTTACAACGTGTTGTTTAGGAGATACAAGCTAATTTTGTATGATGCTTTATTTCATCTCGCTAATTTTAAGGGTTTCCAAAACGTAAGAATTTGTCTTTATTCTGCAACACTGTACTTCCTTTTAACGTGGTATTCTTACTCGAAAAGCTTTGGTGTTGCGTGTATGTCTAAGCGTGTAGCCTCAAAAGAGAACGCACAGGAGAGTTTTCTCTCGAAAGAATATGTAAGAATACCATGTTATTTGGAAATACAGTGTTGCAGAGTAAAGACCAATATGTATATATTGGAAACACTTTATGAGAAGAAATAACGTATGGTAAAAAATTTGCTTGTATCTCCTAAAAAACACGTTGTAACTCAAAAAGGTTTGGTGTGGTGTTTACATCTAAACGTGTAGCCTCAAAAGAGAACCCACAGGAGAATTTTCTTTCGTCAAAATTTTTTCAGAAAACCACGTTTTAAGGAAATCCTGAATCATGTGAAATTATCTTGTTTTTCCTAAACAACACGTTGTAACTCGAAAAGCTTTGGTGTTGCGTGTATGTCTAAACGTATGGCCTCAAAGAGAACCCACAGGGGAGTTTTCTCTCGAAAGAATATATAAGAATACCACGTTATAAGGAAATACAGTGTTGCAGAGTAAAGACAAATATGTACGTATTGCAAACACTTTTCGAGAAGAAAAAACGCATCGTACAAAATTAGCTTGTATCTCCTAAACAACACGTTGTAACTCGAAAAGATTTGATGTGGCGTGTACGTCTAAACGCGTAGACTCAAAAGAGAACCCACAGGAGAATTTTCTTTGGTCAAAATTTGTCAGAAAACCACGTATTAAGGAAATCCTGCATCGTGCGAAATTATGTTGTTTTTCCTAAACAACACGTTGTGACTTGAATAGCTTTGGTGTTGCGTGTATGTCTAAGCATGTAGCCTCAAAAGAGAACGCACAGGAGAATTTTCTCTCGAAAGAATATGTAAGAATACCACGTTATAAGAAAATACAGTGTTGCAGAGTAAAGACAAATAGGTACTTATTGGAAACACTTTACGAGAAGAAATAATATATCGTACAAAATTAGCTTGTATCTCCTAAACAACACGTTGTAACTCGAAAAGATTCGGTGTGGCGTATACATCTAAACGTGGAGCCTCAAAAGGGAACCCACAGGAGAATTTTCTTTCGTCAAAATTTGTCAGAAAACCACGTTTTAAGGAAATCCCGCTTCGTGCGAAATTATCTTGTTTTTCCTAAACAACACGTTGTAACTTGAAAAGCTTTGGTGTTGCGTGTATGTCTAAGCGTGTAGCCTCAAAAGAGAATGCACAGGAGAGTTTTCTCTTGAAAGAATATGTAAGAATACCACGTTATTTGGAAATACAGTGTTGCAGAGTAAAGACCAATATGTATGTATTGGAAACACTTTATGAGAAGAAATAACGCATGGTAAAAAATTAGCTTGTATCTCCTAAACAACACGTTGCAACTCGAAAAGGTTTGGTGTGGTGTTTACATCTAAACGTGTAGCCTCAAAAGAGAACACACAGGAGAATATTCTTTCGTCAAAATTTTTTCAGAAAACCACGTTTTAATGAAATCCTGCATCATGAGAAATTATGTTGTTTTTCCTAAACAACACGTTGTAACTCGAAAAGCTTTGCGGTTGCGTGTATGTCTAAACGTGTGGCCTCTAAAGAGAACGCACAGGAGAGTTTTCTCTCGAAAGAATATGTAAGAATACCACATTATAAGGAAATACAGTGTTGCAGAGTAAAGACAAATACGTACGTATTGTAAACACTTTACGAGAAGAAATAACGCGTCTACAAAATTAGCTTGTATCTCCTAAACAACACGTTGTAACTCGAAAAGATTTGGTTTGGCCTGTACATCTAAACGTGAAGCCTCAAAAGAGAACCCACAGGAGAATTTTCGTTCGTCAAAATTTTTCAGAAAACCAGGATTTAAGGAAATCCCGCATCGTGCGAAATTATTTTGTTTTTCCAAAACAACACGTTGTAACTCGGAAAGCTTTGGTGTTGCGTGTATGTCTAAGCGTGTAGCCTCAAAAGACAACGCACAGGAGAGGTTTCTCTCGAAAGAATATTTAAGAATACCACGTTATATGGAAATACAGTGTTGCAGAGTAAAGACAAATATGTACATATTGGAAACACTTTACAAGAAGAAATAACGCATGGTACAAAATTAGCCTGTATCTCCTAAACAACACGTTGTAACTCAAAAGGATTTGATGTGGTCATTACATCTAAACATGTAGCCTCAAAAAGAACCCACAGGAGTATTTTCTTTCGTCAAATTTTTTTCAGAAAACCACGTTTTAAGGAAATCCATCATCGTGCGAAATTATGTTGTTTTTCCTAAAGAACACGTTGTAACTCGAAAAGCTTTTGTGTTGCGTGTATGTCTAAGCATGTAGACTCAAAAGAGAATGCACAGTAGAGTATTCTCTCGAACAAATATGTAACAATACCACGTTATAAGGAAATACAGTGTTGCAGAGTAAAGACAGATATATACGTATTGGAAACCCTTTACGAGAAGGAATAATACATCGTACAAAATTAGCTTGTATTTCCTAAACAACACGTTGTAACTCGAAAAGATTTGGTGTGGCGTGTACGTTGAAACGTGTAGCCTCAAAAGAGAACCCACAGGAGAATTTTCTTTCGTCAAAATTTGTCAGAAAACCACATTTTAAGGAAATCCCGCATCGTGCGAAATTATCTTGTTTTTCCTAAACAACACGTTTTAACTCGAAAAGCTTTGGTGTTGCGTGTATGTCTAAACGTGTGGCCTCAAAGAAAACGCACAGGAGAGTTTTCTCTCGAAAGAATATATAAGAATACCACATTATAAGGAAATACATTGTTGCAGAGTAAAGAAAATACGTACGTATTGGAAACACTTTATGAAAAGAAGTAACGCATCATAAAAAATTAGCTTGTATCTCCTAAACAACACTTTGTAACTCGTAATGATTTCATGTGGCGTGTACGTCTAAACATGTAGCCTCAAAAGAGAACCCACAGGAGAATTATTTTTGGTCAAAATTTGTCAGAAAACCACGTATTAAGGAAATCCCGCATCGTGCGAAATTATCTTGTTTTTCCTAAACAACACGTTGTGACTCGAAAACCTTTGGTGCTGCGTGTATGTCTAAGCGTGTTGCCTCAAAAGAGAACGCACAGGAGAGTTTTCTCTCGAAAGAATATGTAAGAATACCACGTTATAAGGAAATACAGTGTTGCAGAGTAAAGACAAATAGGTACTTATTGGAAACACTTTACGAGAAGAAATAATGTATCGTACAAAATTAGCTTGTATCTCCTAAACAACACGTTGTAACTCGAAAAGATTTGGTGTGGCATGTACGTCTAAACGAGTAGCCTCAAAAGGGAAACCACAGGAGAATTTTCTTTCGTCAAAATTTGTCAGAAAACCACGTTTTAAGGAAATCCCGCATCGTGCGAAATTATCTTGTTTTTCCTAAACAACACGTTGTAACTCGAAAAGCATTGGTGTTTCGTGAATGTCTAAGCGTGTAGCCTCAATAGAGAACGCACAGGAGAGTTTTCTCTCGAAAGAATATGTACGAATACCACGTTATTTGGAAATACAGTGTTGCAGAGTAAAGACCAATATGTATGTATTATAAACACTTTATAAGAAGAAATAACGCATGGTAAAATATTAGCTTGTATCTCCTAAACAACACGTTGCAACTCGAAAAGGTTTGGTGTGGTGTTTACATCTAAACGTGTAGCCTCAAAAGAGAACACACAGGAGAATTTTCTTTCGTCAAAATTTTTTCAGAAAACCACGTTTTAAGGAAATCCTGCATCATGCGAAATTATCTTGTTTTTCCTAAACAACACGTTGTAACTGGAAAAGCTTTGGGGTTGCGTGTATGTCTAAACGTGTGGCCTCTAAAGAGAACGTACAGGAGAGTTTTCTCTCCAAAGAATATGTAAGAATACCACGTAATAAGGAAATACAGTGTTGCAGAGTAAAGACAAATACGTACATATTGTAAACACTTTACGAGAAGAAATAACGCATCTACAAAATTAGCTTGTATCTCCTAAACAGCACGTTGTAACTCGAAAGGATTTGGTGTGGCGTGAACGTCTAAACGTGTAGCCTCAAAAGAGAACCCACAGGAGAATTTTCGTTCGTCAAATTTTTTCAGAAAACCACGTTTTAAGGAAATCCCGCATCGTGCGAAATTATTTTGTTTTTCCAAAACAATACCTTGTAACTCGAAAAGCTTTGGTGTTGCGTGTATGTCTAAGCGTGCAGCCTCAAAAGAGAACGCACAGGAGAGGTTTCTCTCGAAAGAATATTTAAGAATACACATTATATGGAAATACAGTGTTGCAGAGTAAAGACAAATATGTACATATTGGAAACACTTTACAAGACGAAATAACGCATGGTACAAAATTACCCTGTATCTCCTAAACAAAACGTTGTGACTCAAAAGGATTTGATGTGGTGATTACATCTAAACATGTAGCCTCAAAAGAGAACCCACAGGAGTATTTTCCTTCGTCAATTGTTTTTTCAGAAAACCACGTTTTTTGGAAATCCATCATCGAGGGAAATTATTTTGTTTTTCCTAAACAACACGTTGTAACTCGAAAAGCTTTGGTGTTCCGTGTATGTCTAAGCGTGTAGACTCAAAAGACAATGTACAGTAGAGTATTCTCTCGAACGAATATGTAAGAATACCACGTTATAAGGAAATACAGTGTTGCAGAGTAAAGACAGATACATATGTATTGGAAACACTTTACGAGAAGGAATAATACATCGTACAAAATTAGCTTGTATTTCCTAAACAACACGTTGTAACTCGAAAAGATTTGGTGTGGCGTGTACGTTGAAATGTGTAGCCTCAAAAGAGAAACCACAGGAGAATTTTCTTTCGTCAAAATTTGTCAGAAAACCACATTTTAAGGAAATTCCGCATCGTGCGAAATTATCTTGTTTTTCCTAAACAACACGTTTTAACTCGAAAAGCTTTGGGGTTGCGTGTATGTCTAAACGTGTGGCCTCTAAAGAGAACGCACAGGAGAGTTTTCTCTCCAAAGAATATGTAAGAATACCACGTTATAAGGAAATACAGTGTTGCAGAGTAAAGACAAATACGTACATATTGTAAACACTTTACGAGAAGAAATAACGCATCTACAAAATTAGCTTGTATCTCCTAAACAACACGTTGTAACTCGAAAGGACTTGGTGTGGCGTGAACGTCTAAACGTGTAGCCTCAAAAGAGAACCCACAGGAGAATTTTCGTTCGTCAAAATTTTTCAGAAAACCACGTTTTAAGGAAATCCCGCATCGTGCGAAATTATTTTGTTTTTCCAAAACAATACCTTGTAACTCGAAAAGCTTTGGTGTTGCGTGTATGTCTAAGCGTGCAGCCTCAAAAGAGAACGCACAGGAGAGGTTTCTCTCGAAAGAATATTTAAGAATACCACGTTATATGGAAATACAGTGTTGCAGAGTAAAGACAAATATGTGCATATTGGAAACACTTTACAAGACGAAATAACGCATGGTACAAAATTAGCCTGTATCTCCTAAACAAAATGTTGTGACTCAAAAGGATTCGATGTGGTGATTACATCTAAACATGTAGCCTCAAAAGAGAACCCACAGGAGTATTTTCCTTCGTCAATTTTTTTTCAGAAAACCACGTTTTATGGAAATCCATCATCGAGGGAAATTATTTTGTTTTTCCTAAACAACACGTTGTAACTCGAAAAGCTTTGGTGTTCCGTGTATGTCTAAGCGTGTAGACTCAAAAGAGAATGTACAGTAGAGTATTCTCTCGAACGAATATGTAAGAATACCACGTTATAAGGAAATACAGTGTTGCAGAGTAAAGACAGATACATATGTATTGGAAACACTTTACGAGAAGGAATAATACATCGTACAAAATTAGCTTGTATTTCCTAAACAACACGTTGTAACTCGAAAAGATTTGGTGTGGCGTGTACGTTGAAATGTGTAGCCTCAAAAGAGAAACCACAGGAGAATTTTCTTTCGTCAAAATTTGTCAGAAAACCACATTTTAAGGAAATTCCGCATCGTGCGAAATTATCTTGTTTTTCCTAAACAACACGTTTTAACTCGAAAAGCTTTGGGGTTGCGTGTATGTCTAAACGTGTGGCCTCTAAAGAGAACGCACAGGAGAGTTTTCTCTCCAAAGAATATGTAAGAATACCACGTTATAAGGAAATACAGTGTTGCAGAGTAAAGACAAATACGTACATATTGTAAACACTTTACGAGAAGAAATAACGCATCTACAAAATTAGCTTGTATCTCCTAAACAACACGTTGTAACTCGAAAGGATTTGGTGTGGCGTGAACGTCTAAACGTGTAGCCTCAAAAGAGAACCCACAGGAGAATTTTCGTTCGTCAAAATTTTTCAGAAAACCACGTTTTAAGGAAATCCCGCATCGTGCGAAATTATTTTGTTTTTCCAAAACAATACCTTGTAACTCGAAAAGCTTTGGTGTTGCGTGTATGTCTAAGCGTGCAGCCTCAAAAGAGAACGCACAGGAGAGGTTTCTCTCGAAAGAATATTTAAGAATACCACGTTATATGGAAATACAGTGTTGCAGAGTAAAGACAAATATGTGCATATTGGAAACGCTTTACAAGACGAAATAACGCATGGTACAAAATTAGCCTGTATCTCCTAAACAAAACGTTGTAACTCAAAAGGATTTGATGTGGTGATTACATCTAAACATGTAGCCTCAAAAGAGAACCCACAGGAGTATTTTCCTTCGTCAATTGTTTTTTCAGAAAACCACGTTTTTTGGAAATCCATCATCGAGGGAAATTATTTTGTTTTTCCTAAACAACACGTTGTAACTCGAAAAGCTTTGGTGTTCCGTGTATGTCTAAGCGTGTAGACTCAAAAGAGAATGTACAGTAGAGTATTCTCTCGAACGAATATGTAAGAATACCACGTTATAAGGAAATACAGTGTTGCAGAGTAAAGACAGATACATATGTATTGGAAACACTTTACGAGAAGGAATAATACATCGTACAAAATTAGCTTGTATTTCCTAAACAACACGTTGTAACTCGAAAAGATTTGGTGTGGCGTGTACGTTGAAATGTGTAGCCTCAAAAGAGAAACCACAGGAGAATTTTCTTTCGTCAAAATTTGTCAGAAAACCACATTTTAAGGAAATTCCGCATCGTGCGAAATTATCTTGTTTTTCCTAAACAACACGTTTTAACTCGAAAAGCTTTGGGGTTGCGTGTATGTCTAAACGTGTGGCCTCTAAAGAGAACGCACAGGAGAGTTTTCTCTCCAAAGAATATGTAAGAATACCACGTTATAAGGAAATACAGTGTTGCAGAGTAAAGACAAATACGTACATATTGTAAACACTTTACGAGAAGAAATAACGCATCTACAAAATTAGCTTGTATCTCCTAAACAACACGTTGTAACTCGAAAGGATTTGGTGTGGCGTGAACGTCTAAACGTGTAGCCTCAAAAGAGAACCCACAGGAGAATTTTCGTTCGTCAAAATTTTTCAGAAAACCACGTTTTAAGGAAATCCCGCATCGTGCGAAATTATTTTGTTTTTCCAAAACAATACCTTGTAACTCGAAAAGCTTTGGTGTTGCGTGTATGTCTAAGCGTGCAGCCTCAAAAGAGAACGCACAGGAGAGGTTTCTCTCGAAAGAATATTTAAGAATACCACGTTATATGGAAATACAGTGTTGCAGAGTAAAGACAAATATGTGCATATTGGAAACACTTTACAAGACGAAATAACGCATGGTACAAAATTAGCCTGTATCTCCTAAACAAAATGTTGTGACTCAAAAGGATTCGATGTGGTGATTACATCTAAACATGTAGCCTCAAAAGAGAACCCACAGGAGTATTTTCCTTCGTCAATTTTTTTTCAGAAAACCACGTTTTATGGAAATCCATCATCGAGGGAAATTATTTTGTTTTTCCTAAACAACACGTTGTAACTCGAAAAGCTTTGGTGTTCCGTGTATGTCTAAGCGTGTAGACTCAAAAGAGAATGTACAGTAGAGTATTCTCTCGAACGAATATGTAAGAATACCACGTTATAAGGAAATACAGTGTTGCAGAGTAAAGACAGATACATATGTATTGGAAACACTTTACGAGAAGGAATAATACATCGTACAAAATTAGCTTGTATTTCCTAAACAACACGTTGTAACTCGAAAAGATTTGGTGTGGCGTGTACGTTGAAATGTGTAGCCTCAAAAGAGAAACCACAGGAGAATTTTCTTTCGTCAAAATTTGTCAGAAAACCACATTTTAAGGAAATTCCGCATCGTGCGAAATTATCTTGTTTTTCCTAAACAACACGTTTTAACTCGAAAAGCTTTGGGGTTGCGTGTATGTCTAAACGTGTGGCCTCTAAAGAGAACGCACAGGAGAGTTTTCTCTCCAAAGAATATGTAAGAATACCACGTTATAAGGAAATACAGTGTTGCAGAGTAAAGACAAATACGTACATATTGTAAACACTTTACGAGAAGAAATAACGCATCTACAAAATTAGCTTGTATCTCCTAAACAACACGTTGTAACTCGAAAGGATTTGGTGTGGCGTGAACGTCTAAACGTGTAGCCTCAAAAGAGAACCCACAGGAGAATTTTCGTTCGTCAAAATTTTTCAGAAAACCACGTTTTAAGGAAATCCCGCATCGTGCGAAATTATTTTGTTTTTCCAAAACAATACCTTGTAACTCGAAAAGCTTTGGTGTTGCGTGTATGTCTAAGCGTGCAGCCTCAAAAGAGAACGCACAGGAGAGGTTTCTCTCGAAAGAATATTTAAGAATACCACGTTATATGGAAATACAGTGTTGCAGAGTAAAGACAAATATGTGCATATTGGAAACACTTTACAAGACGAAATAACGCATGGTACAAAATTAGCCTGTATCTCCTAAACAAAATGTTGTGACTCAAAAGGATTCGATGTGGTGATTACATCTAAACATGTAGCCTCAAAAGAGAACCCACAGGAGTATTTTCCTTCGTCAATTTTTTTTCAGAAAACCACGTTTTATGGAAATCCATCATCGAGGGAAATTATTTTGTTTTTCCTAAACAACACGTTGTAACTCGAAAAGCTTTGGTGTTCCGTGTATGTCTAAGCGTGTAGACTCAAAAGAGAATGTACAGTAGAGTATTCTCTCGAACGAATATGTAAGAATACCACGTTATAAGGAAATACAGTGTTGCAGAGTAAAGACAGATACATATGTATTGGAAACACTTTACGAGAAGGAATAATACATCGTACAAAATTAGCTTGTATTTCCTAAACAACACGTTGTAACTCGAAAAGATTTGGTGTGGCGTGTACGTTGAAATGTGTAGCCTCAAAAGAGAAACCACAGGAGAATTTTCTTTCGTCAAAATTTGTCAGAAAACCACATTTTAAGGAAATTCCGCATCGTGCGAAATTATCTTGTTTTTCCTAAACAACACGTTTTAACTCGAAAAGCTTTGGGGTTGCGTGTATGTCTAAACGTGTGGCCTCTAAAGAGAACGCACAGGAGAGTTTTCTCTCCAAAGAATATGTAAGAATACCACGTTATAAGGAAATACAGTGTTGCAGAGTAAAGACAAATACGTACATATTGTAAACACTTTACGAGAAGAAATAACGCATCTACAAAATTAGCTTGTATCTCCTAAACAACACGTTGTAACTCGAAAGGATTTGGTGTGGCGTGAACGTCTAAACGTGTAGCCTCAAAAGAGAACCCACAGGAGAATTTTCGTTCGTCAAAATTTTTCAGAAAACCACGTTTTAAGGAAATCCCGCATCGTGCGAAATTATTTTGTTTTTCCAAAACAATACCTTGTAACTCGAAAAGCTTTGGTGTTGCGTGTATGTCTAAGCGTGCAGCCTCAAAAGAGAACGCACAGGAGAGGTTTCTCTCGAAAGAATATTTAAGAATACCACGTTATATGGAAATACAGTGTTGCAGAGTAAAGACAAATATGTGCATATTGGAAACGCTTTACAAGACGAAATAACGCATGGTACAAAATTAGCCTGTATTTCCTAAACAAAACGTTGTGACTCAAAAGGATTTGATGTGGTGATTACATCTAAACATGTAGCCTCAAAAGAGAACCCACAGGAGTATTTTCCTTCGTCAATTGTTTTTTCAGAAAACCAAGTTTTTTGGAAATCCATCATCGAGGGAAATTATTTTGTTTTTCCTAAACAACACGTTGTAACTCGAAAAGCTTTGGTGTTCCGTGTATGTCTAAGCGTGTAGACTCAAAAGAGAATGTACAGTAGAGTATTCTCTCGAACGAATATGTAAGAATACCACGTTATAAGGAAATACAGTGTTGCAGAGTAAAGACAGATACATATGTATTGGAAACACTTTACGAGAAGGAATAATACATCGTACAAAATTAGCTTGTATTTCCTAAACAACACGTTGTAACTCGAAAAGATTTGGTGTGGCGTGTACGTTGAAATGTGTAGCCTCAAAAGAGAAACCACAGGAGAATTTTCTTTCGTCAAAATTTGTCAGAAAACCACATTTTAAGGAAATTCCGCATCGTGCGAAATTATCTTGTTTTTCCTAAACAACACGTTTTAACTCGAAAAGCTTTGGGGTTGCGTGTATGTCTAAACGTGTGGCCTCTAAAGAGAACGCACAGGAGAGTTTTCTCTCCAAAGAATATGTAAGAATACCACGTTATAAGGAAATACAGTGTTGCAGAGTAAAGACAAATACGTACATATTGTAAACACTTTACGAGAAGAAATAACGCATCTACAAAATTAGCTTGTATCTCCTAAACAACACGTTGTAACTCGAAAGGATTTGGTGTGGCGTGAACGTCTAAACGTGTAGCCTCAAAAGAGAACCCACAGGAGAATTTTCGTTCGTCAAAATTTTTCAGAAAACCACGTTTTAAGGAAATCCCGCATCGTGCGAAATTATTTTGTTTTTCCAAAACAATACCTTGTAACTCGAAAAGCTTTGGTGTTGCGTGTATGTCTAAGCGTGCAGCCTCAAAAGAGAACGCACAGGAGAGGTTTCTCTCGAAAGAATATTTAAGAATACCACGTTATATGGAAATACAGTGTTGCAGAGTAAAGACAAATATGTGCATATTGGAAACACTTTACAAGACGAAATAACGCATGGTACAAAATTAGCCTGTATCTCCTAAACAAAATGTTGTGACTCAAAAGGATTCGATGTGGTGATTACATCTAAACATGTAGCCTCAAAAGAGAACCCACAGGAGTATTTTCCTTCGTCAATTTTTTTTCAGAAAACCACGTTTTATGGAAATCCATCATCGAGGGAAATTATTTTGTTTTTCCTAAACAACACGTTGTAACTCGAAAAGCTTTGGTGTTCCGTGTATGTCTACGCGTGTAGACTCAAAAGAGAATGTACAGTAGAGTATTCTCTCGAACGAATATGTAAGAATACCACGTTATAAGGAAATACAGTGTTGCAGAGTAAAGACAGATACATATGTATTGGAAACACTTTACAAGAAGGAATAATACATCGTACAAAATTAGCTTGTATTTCCTAAACAACACGTTGTAACTCGAAAAGATTTGGTGTGGCGTGTACGTTGAAATGTGTAGCCTCAAAAGAGAAACCACAGGAGAATTTTCTTTCGTCAAAATTTGTCAGAAAAACCACATTTTAAGGAAATTCCGCATCGTGCGAAATTATCTTGTTTTTCCTAAACAACACGTTTTAACTCGAAAAGCTTTGGTGTTGCGTGTATGTTTAACCTGTGGCCTCAAAGAGAACGCACAGGAGAGTTTTCTCTCGAAAGAATATATAAGAATACCACATTATAAGGAAATACAGTGTTGCAGAGTAAAGACAAATACGTACGTATTGGAAACACTTTACGAGAAGAAGTAACGAATCGTACAAAATTAGCTTGTATCTCCTAAACAACACGTTGTAACTCGAAAGGATTTGGTGTGGCGTGAACGTCTAAACGTGTAGCCTCAAAAGAGAACCCACAGGAGAATTTTCGTTCGTCAAAATTTTTCAGAAAACCACGTTTTAAGGAAATCCCGCATCGTGCGAAATTATTTTGTTTTTCCAAAACAATACCTTGTAACTCGAAAAGCTTTGGTGTTGCGTGTATGTCTAAGCGTGCAGCCTCAAAAGAGAACGCACAGGAGAGGTTTCTCTCGAAAGAATATTTAAGAATACCACGTTATATGGAAATACAGTGTTGCAGAGTAAAGACAAATATGTGCATATTGGAAACACTTTACAAGACGAAATAACGCATGGTACAAAATTAGCCTGTATCTCCTAAACAAAATGTTGTGACTCAAAAGGATTCGATGTGGTGATTACATCTAAACATGTAGCCTCAAAAGAGAACCCACAGGAGTATTTTCCTTCGTCAATTTTTTTTCAGAAAACCACGTTTTATGGAAATCCATCATCGAGGGAAATTATTTTGTTTTTCCTAAACAACACGTTGTAACTCGAAAAGCTTTGGTGTTCCGTGTATGTCTAAGCGTGTAGACTCAAAAGAGAATGTACAGTAGAGTATTCTCTCGAACGAATATGTAAGAATACCACGTTATAAGGAAATACAGTGTTGCAGAGTAAAGACAGATACATATGTATTGGAAACACTTTACGAGAAGGAATAATACATCGTACAAAATTAGCTTGTATTTCCTAAACAACACGTTGTAACTCGAAAAGATTTGGTGTGGCGTGTACGTTGAAATGTGTAGCCTCAAAAGAGAAACCACAGGAGAATTTTCTTTCGTCAAAATTTGTCAGAAAACCACATTTTAAGGAAATTCCGCATCGTGCGAAATTATCTTGTTTTTCCTAAACAACACGTTTTAACTCGAAAAGCTTTGGGGTTGCGTGTATGTCTAAACGTGTGGCCTCTAAAGAGAACGCACAGGAGAGTTTTCTCTCCAAAGAATATGTAAGAATACCACGTTATAAGGAAATACAGTGTTGCAGAGTAAAGACAAATACGTACATATTGTAAACACTTTACGAGAAGAAATAACGCATCTACAAAATTAGCTTGTATCTCCTAAACAACACGTTGTAACTCGAAAGGATTTGGTGTGGCGTGAACGTCTAAACGTGTAGCCTCAAAAGAGAACCCACAGGAGAATTTTCGTTCGTCAAAATTTTTCAGAAAACCACGTTTTAAGGAAATCCCGCATCGTGCGAAATTATTTTGTTTTTCCAAAACAATACCTTGTAACTCGAAAAGCTTTGGTGTTGCGTGTATGTCTAAGCGTGCAGCCTCAAAAGAGAACGCACAGGAGAGGTTTCTCTCGAAAGAATATTTAAGAATACCACGTTATATGGAAATACAGTGTTGCAGAGTAAAGACAAATATGTGCATATTGGAAACACTTTACAAGACGAAATAACGCATGGTACAAAATTAGCCTGTATCTCCTAAACAAAACGTTGTGACTCAAAAGGATTCGATGTGGTGATTACATCTAAACATGTAGCCTCAAAAGAGAACCCACAGGAGTATTTTCCTTCGTCAATTTTTTTTCAGAAAACCACGTTTTATGGAAATCCATCATCGAGGGAAATTATTTTGTTTTTCCTAAACAACACGTTGTAACTCGAAAAGCTTTGGTGTTCCGTGTATGTCTAAGCGTGTAGACTCAAAAGAGAATGTACAGTAGAGTATTCTCTCGAACGAATATGTAAGAATACCACGTTATAAGGAAATACAGTGTTGCAGAGTAAAGACAGATACATATGTATTGGAAACACTTTACGAGAAGGAATAATACATCGTACAAAATTAGCTTGTATTTCCTAAACAACACGTTGTAACTCGAAAAGATTTGGTGTGGCGTGTACGTTGAAATGTGTAGCCTCAAAAGAGAAACCACAGGAGAATTTTCTTTCGTCAAAATTTGTCAGAAAACCACATTTTAAGGAAATTCCGCATCGTGCGAAATTATCTTGTTTTTCCTAAACAACACGTTTTAACTCGAAAAGCTTTGGGGTTGCGTGTATGTCTAAATGTGTGGCCTCTAAAGAGAACGCACAGGAGAGTTTTCTCTCCAAAGAATATGTAAGAATACCACGTTATAAGGAAATACAGTGTTGCAGAGTAAAGACAAATACGTACATATTGTAAACACTTTACGAGAAGAAATAACGCATCTACAAAATTAGCTTGTATCTCCTAAACAACACGTTGTAACTCGAAAGGATTTGGTGTGGCGTGAACGTCTAAACGTGTAGCCTCAAAAGAGAACCCACAGGAGAATTTTCGTTCGTCAAAATTTTTCAGAAAACCACGTTTTAAGGAAATCCCGCATCGTGCGAAATTATTTTGTTTTTCCAAAACAATACCTTGTAACTCGAAAAGCTTTGGTGTTGCGTGTATGTCTAAGCGTGCAGCCTCAAAAGAGAACGCACAGGAGAGGTTTCTCTCGAAAGAATATTTAAGAATACCACGTTATATGGAAATACAGTGTTGCAGAGTAAAGACAAATATGTGCATATTGGAAACACTTTACAAGACGAAATAACGCATGGTACAAAATTAGCCTGTATCTCCTAAACAAAATGTTGTGACTCAAAAGGATTCGATGTGGTGATTACATCTAAACATGTAGCCTCAAAAGAGAACCCACAGGAGTATTTTCCTTCGTCAATTTTTTTTCAGAAAACCACGTTTTATGGAAATCCATCATCGAGGGAAATTATTTTGTTTTTCCTAAACAACACGTTGTAACTCGAAAAGCTTTGGTGTTCCGTGTATGTCTACGCGTGTAGACTCAAAAGAGAATGTACAGTAGAGTATTCTCTCGAACGAATATGTAAGAATACCACGTTATAAGGAAATACAGTGTTGCAGAGTAAAGACAGATACATATGTATTGGAAACACTTTACGAGAAGGAATAATACATCGTACAAAATTAGCTTGTATTTCCTAAACAACACGTTGTAACTCGAAAAGATTTGGTGTGGCGTGTACGTTGAAATGTGTAGCCTCAAAAGAGAAACCACAGGAGAATTTTCTTTCGTCAAAATTTGTCAGAAAACCACATTTTAAGGAAATTCCGCATCGTGCGAAATTATCTTGTTTTTCCTAAACAACACGTTTTAACTCGAAAAGCTTTGGTGTTGCGTGTATGTTTAACCTGTGGCCTCAAAGAGAACGCACAGGAGAGTTTTCTCTCGAAAGAATATATAAGAATACCACATTATAAGGAAATACAGTGTTGCAGAGTAAAGACAAATACGTACGTATTGGAAACACTTTACGAGAAGAAGTAACGAATCGTACAAAATTAGCTTGTATCTCCTAAACAACACTTTGTAACTCGAAATGATTTGGTGTGGCGTGTATGTCTAAACATGTAGCCTCAAAAGAGAACCCACAGGAGAATTTTTTTTGGTCAAAATTTGTCAGAAAACCACGTATTAAGGAAATCCCGCATCGTGCGAAATTATCTTGTTTTTCCTAAACTACACGTTGTGACTCGAAAAGCTTTGGTGCTGCGTGTATGTCTAAGCGTGTAGCCTCAAAAGAGAACACACAGGAAAGTTTTCTCTCGAAAGAATATGTAAGAATACCACGTTATAAGGAAATACAGTGTTGCAGAGTAAAGACAAATAGGTACTTATTGGAAACACTTTAAGAGAAGAAATAATGTATCGTACAAAACTAGCTTGTATCTCCTAAACAACACGTTGTAACTTGAAAAGATTTGGTGTGGCGTGTACGTCTAAACGTGTAGCCTTAAAAGGGAACCCTCAGGAGAATTTTCTTTCATCAAAATTTGTCAGAAAACCACGTTTTAAGGAAATCCCGCATCATGCGAAATTATCTTGTTTTTCCTAAACAACACATTGTAACTCGAAAAGCATTGGTGTTTCGTGTATGTCTAAGCGTGTAGCCTCAAAAGAGAACACACAGGAGAGTTTTCTCTCCAAAGAATATGTAAGAATACCAAGTTATTTGGAAATATAGTGTTGCAGAGTAAAGACCAATAAGTATATATTGGAAACACTTTATGAGAAGAAATAACACATTGTAAAAAATTAGCTTGTATCTCCTAAACAACACGTTGTAACTCGAAAAGGTTTGGTTTGGTGTTTACATCTAAACGTGTAGCCTCAAAAGAGAACCCACAGGAGAATTTTCTTTCGTCAAAATTTTTTCAGAAAACCACGTTTTAAGGAAATCCCGCATCATGCTAAATTATCTTGTTTTTCCTAAACAACACGTTGTAACTCGAAAAGCTTTAGGGTTGCATGTATGTCTAAAAGTGTGGCCTCTAAAGAGAACGCACAGGAGAGTTTTCTCTCGAAAGAATATGTAAGAATACCACATTATAAGAAATACAGTGTTGCAGAGTAAAAACAAATACGTACGTATTGGAAACACTTTACGAGAAGAAATAACGCATCGTACAATATTAGCTTGTATCTCCAAAACTACATGTTGTAACTCGAAAAGATTTGGTGTGGCGTGTACGTCTAAACGTGTAGCCTCAAAAGAGAACCCACAGGAGAATTTTCTTTCGTCAAAATTTTTCAGAAAACCACGTGTTAAGGAAATCCTGCATTGTGCGTAATTATTTTGTTTTTCCAAAACAACACGTTGTAACTCGAAAAGCTTTGGAGTTGCGTCTATGTCTAAGCATGTAGCCTCAAAAGAGAACGCACAGGAGAGGTTTCTCTCGAAAGAATATGTAAGAATACCACGTTATATGGAAATACAGTGTTGCAGAGTAAAGACAAATATGTACGTATTGGAAACACTTTACGAGAAGAAATAACACATGGTTCAAAATTAGCTTGTATCTCCTAAACAACACGTTGTGACTCAAAAGGATTTGATGTGGTGATTACATCTAAACGTGTAGCCTCAAAACAGAACCCACAGGAGTATTTTCCTTCGTCAATATTTTTTCAGAAACCACGTTTTAAGGAAATCCAGCATCGTGCGAAATTATTTTGTTTTTCCTAAACAACATGTTGTAACTCGAAAAGCTTTGGTGTTGCGTGTATGTCTAAGCGTGTAGCCTAAAAGAGAACGCACAGTAGAGTATTCTCTCGAAAGAATATGTAAGAATACCACGTTATAACGAAATACAGTGTTGCAGAGTAAAGACAGATACATACGTATTGGAAACACTTTACGAGAAGGAATAATACATCGTACAAAATTAGCTTGTATTTCCTAAACAACACGTTGTAACTCGAAGAGATTTGGTGTGGCATGTACGTTGAAACGTGTAGACTCAAAAGAGAACCCACAGGAGAATTTTCTTTCGTCAAAATTTGTCAGAAAACCACGTTTTAAGGAAATCCCGCATCGTGCGAAATTATCTTGTTCTTCCTAAACAACACGTTTTAACTCGAAAAGCTTTGGTGTTGCGTGTCGTTCTAAACATGTGGCCTCAAAGAGAACGCACAGGAGAGTTTTCTCTCGAAAGAATATATAAGAATACCACGTTATAAGGAAATACAATGTTGCAGAGTAAAGACAAATATATACGTATTGGAAACACTTTATGAGAAGAAATAACGCATCGTACAAAATTAGCTTGTATCTCCTAAACAACACGTTGTAAGTCGAAAAAATTTGGTGTGGTGTGTACTTCTAAACGTTTAGC
Organism: Apodemus sylvaticus; assembly: GCF_947179515.1. Classification (NCBI taxonomy): domain Eukaryota; kingdom Metazoa; phylum Chordata; class Mammalia; order Rodentia; family Muridae; genus Apodemus; species Apodemus sylvaticus. The sequence continues at coordinate 69,929 of NW_026263396.1, forward strand.
CTGAAAAGAGAACCCACAGGAGAATTTTCTTTGGTCAAAATTTGTCAGAAAACCACGTATTAAGGAAATCTCACTTCGTGCGAAATTATCTTGTTTTTCCTAAACAACACGTTGTGACTCGAAAAGCGTTGGTGCTGTGTGCATGTCTAAGCGTGTAGCCTCAAAAGAGAACGCACAGGAGAGTTTTCTCTAGAAAGAATATGTAAGAATACCACGTTATAAGGAAATACAGTGTTGCAGAGTAAAGACAGATACATACATATTGGAAACACTTTACAAGAAGAAGTAATGCATTGTACAAAATTAGCTTGTATTTCCTAAAAAGCACGTTGTAACTCGAAAAGATTTGGTGTGGCGTGTACGTCTAAACGTGTAGCCTCTAAAGAGAATACACAGGAGAATTTTCTTTGGTCAAAATTTGTCAGAAAACCACATTTTAAGGAAATCCCGCATCGTGCGAAATTATCTTGTTTTTCCTAATCAACAAGTTGTAACTCGAAAAGCTTTGGTGTAGCGTGTATGTCTAAGCGTGTAGGCTCAAAAGTGAATGCACAGGAGAGTTTTCTCTCGAAAGAATATGTAAGAATACCAAGTTATAAGGAAATACAGTGTTGCAGAATAAAGACAAATACATATGTATTGGAAACAGTTTACAAGACGAAATATCGCATCGTATGAAATTAGCTTGTTTCTCCTAAACAACACGTCGTAACTCGAAAGGATTTGGTGTGGCGTGTACGTTTAAACGTGTAGCCTTATAGGAGAACCCACAAGAGAATTTTCTTTGGTCAAAATTTGTCAGAAAACCACGTTTTAAGGAAATCCCACATCTTGAGAAATTATCTTGTTTTTCCTAAACAACACGTTGTAACTCGAAAAGCTTTGGTATTGGGTGTATGTCTAAGAATGTAGCCTCAAAAGAGAACGCACAGGAGAGTTTTCTCTCGAAAGAATATGTAAGAATACCACGTTATATGGAAAAACAGTGTTGCAGAGTAAAGACAAATATGTACGTATTGGAAACACTTTACGAGAAGAAATAACGCAAAGTAAAAAATTAGCTTGTATCTCCTGAACAACACGTTGTAACTCGAAAGGATTTGGTGTAGTGTTTACATCTAAAGGTGTAGCCTCAAAAGAGAACCCACAGGAGAATTTTCTCTCGAAAGAATATGTAAGAATACCACGTTATAAGGAAATACAGTGTGGCAGAGTAAAGACAAATACGTACATAATGGAAGCACTTTATGAGAGAAATAACGCATCTTGCAAAATTAGCTTGTATGTCCTAAACAACACGTTGTAACTCGAAAAGATTTGGTGTGGCGTGTACGTCTAAAAGTGTAGCCTCAAAAGAGAACCCACAGGAGAGTTTTCTTTCCTCAAAATTTGTCAGAAAACCACGTTTTAAGTAAATCCCGCATCCTGCGAAATTATATTGTTTTTCCTTATCAACACGTTGAAACTAGAAAAGCTTTGGTGTTGCGTGTATGCCTAAGCGTGTAGCCTCAAAAGGGAATGCACAGGAGAGTTTTCTCTCGAAGGAATATGTAAGAATACCACGTTATAAGGAAATATATTGCTGCAGAGTAAAGACAAATACGTACGTATTGGAAACACATTATGAGAAGAAATAACGCATGGTAAAAATTAGCTTGTATCTCCGAAACAACACGTGGTAACTCAAAATGATTTGGTGTGGCATGTACATCTAAACGTGTAGCCTCAAAAGAGAACCCACAGGAGAATTTTCTTACGTCAAAATTTGTCAGAAAACTACGTTTTAAAGAAATCCCGCATCGTGCGAAATTATCTTGTTTTTCCTAATCAACACGTTGTAACTCGAAAAGCTTTGGTGTTGCGTGTATGTCTAAGCGTGTAGCCTCCAAACAGAACGCACAGGATAGTTTTCTCTCGAAAGTATATGTAAGAATACCACGTTATAAGGAAATACAGTGTTGCAGAGTTTAGACAAATACGTACTTATTGGAAACACTTTAGGAGAAGAAATAACGCATCATGCAAAATTAGCTTGTATCTCCTAAACAACACGTTGTAACTCGACAAGATTTGGTGTGGCGTGTATGTCTAAACGTGTAGCCTCAAAAGAGAACCCACAGGAGAGTGTTCTTTCGTCAAAATTTGTTAGAAAACCACATTTTAAGGAAATACCGCATCGTGCGAAATTATCTTGTTTTTCCTAAAAAACATGTTGTAACTCGAAAAGCTTTGGTGTTGCGTGTATGTCTAAGCGTGTAGCCTCAAAAGAGAACGCACAGGAGAGTTTTCTTCCGAAAGAATATGTAGGAATACCACGTTATAAGGAAATACAGTGTTGCAGAGTAAAGACAAATGCATACTTATTGGAAACACTTAAGCTTTACGAGAAGAAATAACACATAGTAAAAATTAGTTTGTATATCCTAAACAACACGTTATAACTCGAAAGGATTTGGTGTGGCGTGTACGTCTAAACGTGTAGCCTCAAAAGAGAACCCACAGGAGAATTTTGTTTCATCAAAATTTGTCAGAAAACCACGTTTTAAGGAAATCCCGCATCATGCGAAATTATCTTGTTTTTCCTAAACAACACGTTGTAACTCGAAAAGCTTTGGTGTTGCGTGAATGTCTAAGCGTGTAGCCTCCAAAGAGAACGCACAGGAGAGTTTTCTCTCGAAAGAATATGTAAGAATACCACGTTATAAGGAAATACAGTGTTGCAGAGTAGAGGCAAATATATACATATTGGAAACACTTAAACTTTACGAGAAGAAATAATTCATCGTTAAAAAATTAGCTTGTATCTGCTAAACAACAAGTTGTAACTCAAAAAGATTTGGTGTGGCATGTACGTCTAAACGTGTAGCCTCAAAAGAGACCGCACAGGAGAGTTTTCTCCCGAAAGAATATGTAGGAATACTACGTTATAAGGAAATACAGTGTTGCAGAGTAAAGACAAATACATACTTATTGGAAACACTTAAGCTTTACGAGAAGAAAAAACACATAGTACAATATTAGCTTGTATATCCTAAACAACACGTTATAACTCGAAAGGATTTGGTGTGGCGTGTACATCTAAACGTGAAGCCTCAAAAGAGAACCCACAGGAGAATTTTCTTTCGTCAAAATTTGTCAGAAAACCACGTTTAAGGAAATCCCGCATCATGCGAAATTATCTTGTTTTTCCTAAACAACACGTTGTAACTCGAAAAGCTTTGGTGTTGCGTGAATGTCTAAGTGTGTAGCCTCCAAAGAGAACGCACAGGAGAGTTTTCTCTCGAAAGAATATGTAAGAATACCACGTTATAAGGAAATACAGTGTTGCAGAGTAGAGGCAAATACATATGTATTGGAAACACTTAAACTTTACGAGAAGAAATAATTCATCGTAAAAAAATTAGCTTGATTCTCCTAAACAACAAGTTGTAACTCAAAAAGATTTGGTGTGGCGTGTACGTCTAAACGTTTAGCCTTAAAAGAGAACCCACAGGAGAATTTTCTTTCGTCAAAATTTGTCAGAAAACCACGTTTTAAGGAAATCCCGCGTCGTGAGAAATTATCTTGTTTTTCCTAAACAACACGTTGTAACTCGAAAAGCTTTGCTGTTGCGTGTATGTCTCAGCGGGTAGCCTCAAATGAGAACGCACAGGAGAGTTTTCTCTCGAAAGAATATGTAAGAATACCACGTTATAAGGAAATACAGTGTTGCAGAGTAAAGACAAATAATTACTTATTGGAAAAACTTTATGAGAAGAAATAACGCATGGTACAAAATTAGCTTGTATCTCCTAAACAACACGTTGAAACTTAAAAAGATTTGGTGTGGCCTGTACGTCTAAACGTGTAGTCTCAAAAGAGAACCAATAGGAGAAATTTCTTTTGTCAAAATTTGTCAGAAAACCACGTATTAAGGAAATCCCGCATCGTGCGAAATTATCTTGTTTTTCCTAAACAACACGTTGTAATGCGAAAAGCTTTGGTGTTGCGTGTATGTCAAAGCGTGTAGCCTCAAAAGAGGACGCACAGGAGAGTTTTCTCTCGAAAGAATATGTAAGAATACCACGTTATAAGGAAATACAGTGTTGCAGACTAAAGGCAAATACGTACTTATTGGAAACACTTTACGAGAAGAAATAACGCATCTTACAAAATTAGCTTGTATCTCCTAAACAACACATTGTAACTCGAAAAGATTTGGTGGGGCGTGTATGTCTAAACGTGTAGCCTCAAAATAGAACCCACAGGAGAATTTTTGTTCGTTAAAATTTGTCAGAAATCCATATTTTAAGGAAATCACTCATCGTGCGAAATTATCTTGTTTTTCCTAAACAACACGTTGTAACTCGAAAAGCTTTGATGTTGCGTGTATGTCTAAGCGTGTAGCCTCAAAAGAGAACGCACAGGAGAGTTTTCTCTCGAAAGAACATGTAAGAATACCAGATTATAAGGAAATACAGTTTTGCAGATTAAAGACAAATACGTAGGTATTTGAAACACTCTATGAGAAGAAATAACGCATCGCAAAAAATTAGTTTTTATCTCCTAAACAACACGTTGTAACTCGAAAAGATTTGGTGTGGCATGTACGTCTAAACGTGTAGCCTCAAAAGAGAACCCCCAGGAGAATTTTCTTTCCTCAAAATTTGTCAGAAAACCACTTATTAAGGAAATCCCGCATCGTGCGAAACTATCTTGTTTTTCCTAAACAACACATTGTAACTCGAAAATCTTTGGTGTTGCGTGTATGCCTAAGCATGTAGCCTCAAAAAAGAACACACAGGAGAGATTTCTCTCGAACGAGTATGTAAGAATACCACGTTATAAGGAAATACATTGTGGCAAATTAAAGATAAATATGTTCGTTTTGGAAACACTTAAACTTTACAAGAAGATATAAAGCATCGTAAAAAATTAGCTTGTATCTCCTAAACAACACGTTTTAACTCGAAAACATTTGGTGTGGCGTGTACGTCTAAACGTTTAGCCTCAAATGAAAACCCACAGGAGAATTTTCTTTCGTCAAAATTTGTCAGAAAACCACGTTTTAAGTAATTCCCGCATCGTGCGAAATTATCTTGTTTTTCCTAAACAACACGTTGTAACTCGAAAAGCTTTGCTGTTGGGTGTATGTCTCAGCGTGTAGCCTCAAATGAGAACGCACAGGAGAGTTTTCTCTCGAAAGAATATGTAAGAATACCACGTTATAAGGAAATACAGTGTTGCAGAGTAAAGACAAATACTTACTTATTGGAAAAACTTTATGAGAAGAAATAACGCATGGTACAAAATTAGCTTGTATCTCCTAAACAACACGTTGTAACTCGAAAAGATTTGGTGTGGCGTGTACGTCTAAACATGTAGCCTCAAAAGAGAACCCACAGGAGAATTTTCTTTCGTCAAAATTTGTCAGAAAACCACGTTTTAAGGAAATCCCGCATTGTGCGCAATTATCTTGTTTTTCATAAACAAAACATTGTAACTCGAAAAGCTTTGGTGTTGGGTGTATGTGTAAGCGTGTAGCCTCAAAAGAGAATGCACAGGAGAGTTTTCTCTCGAAAGAATATGTAAGAATACCACGTAATAAGGAAATATATTGCTGCAGAGTAAAGACAAATACATACGTATTGGAAATATATTATGAGAAGAAATAACGCATGGTACAAAATTTGCTTGTATCTCCTAAACAACACGTGGTAACTCAAAAAGATTTGGTGTGGCGTGTACGTCTAAATGTGTAGCCTCAAAAGAGAACCCACAGGAGAATTTTCTTACGTCAAAATTTGTCAGAAAACCACATTTTAAGTAAATCCCTCATTGTGCGAAATTATCTTGTTTTTCCTAAACAACACGTTGTAACTCGAAAAGCTTTGGTGTTGCTTGTATGTCTAAGCGTGTAGCCTCCAAAGAGAACGCACAGTATAGTTTTCTCTCGAAAGAATATGTAAGAATACCACGTTATAAGGAAATACAGTGTTGCAGAGTATAGACAAATATGTACTTATAGGAAACACTTACGAGAAGAAATAACGCATCATGCAAAATTAGCTTGTATCTTCTAAACAACACGTTGTAACTCGAAAAGATTTGGTGTGGTGTGTACGACTAAATGTGTAGCCTCAAAGGAGAACCCACAGGAGAGTTTTCTTTCGTCAAAATTTGTCAGGAAACCACGTTTTAAGGAAATCCTGCATCGTGCGAAATTATCTTGTTTTTCCTAAACAACATGTTGTAACTCGAAAAGCTTTGGTGTTGCGTATATGTCTAAGCGTGTAGCCTCAAATGAGAACGCACAGGAGAGTTTTCTCTCGAAAGAATATGTAAGAATACCTCGTTATAAGGAAATACAGTGTTGCAGAGTAAAGACAAATACTTACTTATTGGAAAAACTTTATGAGAAGAAATAACGCATGGTACAAAATTAGCTTGTATCTCCTAAACAACACGTTGTAACTCGAAAAGATTTGGTGTGGCGTGTACGTCTAAACATGTAGCCTCAAAAGAGAACCCACAAGAGAATTTTCTTTCGTCAAAATTTGTCAGAAAACCACGTTTTAAGGAAATCCCGCATTGTGCGCAATTATCTTGTTTTTCATAAACAAAACATTGTAACTCGAAAAGCTTTGGTGTTGGGTGTATGTGTAAGCGTGTAGCCTCAAAAGAGAATGCACAGGAGAGTTTTCTCTCGAAAGAATATGTAAGAATACCACGTTATAAGGAAATATATTGCTGCAGAGTAAAGACAAATACATACGTATTGGAAATATATTATGAGAAGAAATAACGCATGGTACAAAATTTGCTTGTATCTCCTAAACAACACGTGGTAACTCAAAAAGATTTGGTGTGGCGTGTACGTCTAAATGTGTAGCCTCAAAAGAGAACCCACAGGAGAATTTTCTTACGTCAAAATTTGTCAGAAAACCACATTTTACGTAAATCCCTCATTGTGCGAAATTATCTTGTTTTTCCTAATCAACACGTTGTAACTCGAAAAGCTTTGGTGTTGCTTGTATGTCTAAGCGTGTAGCCTCCAAAGAGAACGCACAGTATAGTTTTCTCTCGAAAGAATATGTAAGAATACCACGTTATAAGGAAATACAGTGTTGCAGAGTATAGACAAATATGTACTTATAGGAAACACTTTACGAGAAGAAATAACGCATCATGCAAAATTAGCTTGTATCTTCTAAACAACACGTTGTAACTCGAAAAGATTTGGTGTGGCGTGTACGACTAAATGTGTAGCCTCAAAGGAGAACCCACAGGAGAGTTTTCTTTCGTCAAAATTTGTCAGGAAACCACGTTTTAAGGAAATCCTGCATCGTGCGAAATTATCTTGTTTTTCCTAAACAACATGTTGTAACTCGAAAAGCTTTGGTGTTGCGTATATGTCTAAGCGTGTAGCCTCAAACGAGAATGCACAGGAGAGTTTTCTCCCGAAAGAATATGTAGGAATACCACGTTATAAGGAAATACAGTATTGCGGAGTAAAGACAAATACATACTTATTGGAAACACTTAAACTTTATGAGAAGAAATAAAACATAGTACAAAATTAGCTTGTATATCCTAAACAACACGTTATAACTCGAAAGGATTTGGTGTGGCGTGTACGTCTAAACGTGTAGCCTCAAAAGAGAACCCACAGGAGAATTTTCTTTTGTCAAAATTTGTCAGAAAACCACGTTTTAAGGAAATCCCGCATCATGCGAAATTATCTTGTTTTTCCTAAACAGCACGTTGTAACTCGAAAAGTTTGGTGTTGCGTGAATGTCTAAGCGTGTAGCCTCCAAAGAGAACGCACAGGAGAGTTTTCTCTCGAAAGAATATGTAAGAATACCACATTATAAGGAAATACAGTGTTGCAGAATAAAGGCAAATACATACGTATTGGAAACACTTAAACATTATGAGAAGAAATAACGCATCGTAAAAAAATTAGCTTGTATCTCCTGAACAACAAGTTGTAACTCAAAAAGATTTGGTGTGGCGTGTACGTCTAAACGTGTAGCCTCAAAAGAGAACCCACAGGAGAATATTCTTTCGTCAAAATTTGTCAGAAAACCACGTTTTAAGGAATTCCCGCATCGTGAGAAATTACCTTGTTCTTCCTAAACAACACGTTGTAACTCGAAACTCTTTGCTGTTGCTTGTATGTCTAAGCCTGTAGCCTCAAATGAGAATGCACAGGAGAGTTTTCTCTCGAAAAAATATGTAAGAATACCATGTTATAAGGAAATACAGTGTTGCTGAGTAAAGACAAATACTTACTTATTGGAAAAACTTTACGAGAAGAAATAACGCATCGTACAAAATTAGCTTGTATCTCCTAACCAACACGTTGTAACTTAAAAAGATTTGGTGTGGCCTGTACGTCTTAACGTGTAGTCTCAAAAGAGAACCCATAGGAGAATTTTCTTTGGTCAAAATTTGTCAGAAAACCACGTATTAAGGAAATCCCTCATCGTGCGAAATTATCTTGTTTTTCCTAAACAACACGTTGTAACGTGAAAAGCTTTGGTGTTGCGTGTATGTCTAAGCGTGTAACCTCAAAAGAGGACGCACAGGAGAGTTTTCTCTCGAAAGAAGATATAAGAATACCACGTTATAAGGAAATACAGTGTTGCAGACTAAAGGCACATACGTACGTATTGGAAACACTTTAGAGAAGAAATAATGCATCGTACAAAATTAGCTTCTATCTCCTAAACAACACGTTGTAACTCGAAAAGATTGGGTGTGGCATGTACGTCTAAACATGTAGCCTCAAAAAAGAACCCACAGGAGAATTGTTTTTCGTTAAAATTTGTCAGAAAACCATGTTTTAAGGAAATCACTCATCGTGCGAAATTATCTTTTTTTTTTCCTAAACAACATGTTGTAACTCGAAAAGCTTTGATGTTGCTTGTATGTTTAAGCGTGTAGCCTCAAAAGAGAACGCACAGGAGAGTTTTCTCTCGAAGGAACATGTAAGAATACAACATTATAAGGAAATACAGTTTTGCAGAGTAAAGACAAATACGTATGTATTTGAAACACTTTATGAGAAGAAATAACGCATCGTAAAAAATTAGTTTGTATCTCCTAAACAACACGTTAACTCGAAAAGATTTGGTGTGGCATGCACGTCTAAACGTGTAGCCTCAAAAGAGAACACACAGGAGAATTTTCTTTCGTCAAAATTTGTCAGAAAACCACTTATTAAGGAAATCCCACATCGTGCGAAACTATCTTGTTTTTCCTAAACAACACATTGTAACTCGAAAATCTTTGATGTTGCGTGTATGTCTAAGCATGTAGCCTCAAAAGAGAACGGAAAGGAGAGATTTCTCTCGAACGAGTATGTAAAAATACCACGTTATATGGAAATACATTGTGGCAAATTAAAGATACATACGTACCTTTTGGAAACACTTAAACTTTACGAGAAGATATAAAGTATCGTAAAAAATTAGCTTGTATCTCCTAAACAACACGTTGTAACTCGAAAAGATTTGGTGTGGCGTGTAAGTCTAAACGTGTAGCCTCAAATGAAAACCCTCAGAAGAATTTTCTTTCGTCAAAATTTGTCAGAAAACCACGTTTTAAGGAATTCCCGCATCGTGCGAAATTATCTTGTTTTTCCTAAACAACACGTTCTAACTCGAAATGCTTTGGTGTTGCCTGTATGTCTAAGCGTGTATCCTCAAAAGAGAATGCACAGGAGAGTTTTCTCTCGAAAGAATATGTAAGAATACCACGTTATAAGGAAATACAGTGTTGCAGAGAAAAGACAAATACTTACTTATTGGAAAAACTTTATGAGAAGAAATAACGCATGGTACAAAATTAGCTTGTATATCCTAAACAACACGTTGTAACTCGAAAAGATTTGGTGTGGTGTGTACCTCTAAACGTGTAGCCTCAAAAGAGAACCCACAAGAGAATTTTCTTTCGTCAAAATTTGTCAGAAAACTACGTTTAAAGGAAATCCCGCATCGTGCGCAATTATCTTGTTTTTCATAAACAAAACATTGTAACTCGAAAAGCTTTGGTGTTGGGTGTGTGTCTAAGCGTGTAGCCTCAAAAGAGAATGCACAGGAGAGTTTTCTCTCGAAAGAATATGTAAGAATACCATGTTATAAGGAAATATATTGCTGCAGAGTAAAGACAAATACATACGTATTGGAAACATATTATGAGAAGAAATAACGCATGGTACAAAATTATCTTGTATCTCCTAAACAACACGAGGTAACTCAAAAAGATTTGTTGTGGCGTGTAGTCTAAATGTGTAGCCTCAAAAGAGAACCCACAGGAGAATTTTCTTACGTCAAAATTTGTCAGAAAATCACGTTTTAAGGAAATCCCGCATCTTGCGAAATTATCTTGTTTTTCCTAATCAACACGTTGTAACTCAAAAAGCTTTGGTGTTGCGTGTATGTCTAAGCATGTAGCCTCCAAAGAGAACGCACAGGATAGTTTTCTCTCGAAAGAATATGTAAGAATACCACGTTATAAGGAAATACAGTGTTGCAGAGTAAAGACAAATATGTATGTATTGGAAACCCTTAAATTTTACGAGATGAAATAAAGCATCGTACAAAATTAGCTTGTATCTCCTAAACAACACGTGGTATCTCGAAAAGATTTGGTGTGGCCTGTACGTCTAAACGTGTAGCTTCAAAAGAGAACCCACAGGACTATTTTCTTTCGTCTAAATTTGTCAGAAAACCACGTATTACGGAAATCCCGCATCGTGAGAAATTATCTTGTTCTTCCTAAACAACACGTTGTAACTCAAAAAGCTTTGGTGTTGGGTGTATGTCTAAGCGTGTAGCCCCAAAGGAGAACGCACAGGAGAGTTTTCTCTCGAAAGAATATGTAAGAATACCACGTTATAAGGAAATACAGTGTGGCAGAGTAAAGACAAATACGTACGTATTGGAAACACTTTATGAGAGAAATAACGCATCTTAAAAAATTAGCTTGTATCTCCTAAACAACACGTTGTAACTCGAAAGGATTTGGTGTGGCATGTACGTCTAAACGTGTAGCCTCAAAAGAGAACCCACAGGAGAGTTTTCTTTCGTCAATATTTGTCAGAAAACCATGTTTTAATGAAATCCCGCATCGTGCGAAATCATCTTGTTTTTCCTAAACAACACGTTGTAACTCGAAAAGCTTTGGTGTTGCGTGTATTTCTAAGCGTGTAGCCTCAAAAGAGAACGCAAAGGAGAGTTTTCTCTCGAAAGAATATATAAGAATACCACGTTATTAGGAAATACAGTGTTGCAGAGTAAAGACAAATACGCACGTATTGGAAACACTTTACGAGAAGAAATAACGCATCGCACAAAATTAGCTTGTATCTCCTAAACAACGCGTTGTAACTTAAAAAGATTTGGTGTGGCCTGTACGTCTAAATGTGTAGCCTCAAAAGAGAACCCATAGGAGAATTTTCTTTGGTCAAAATTTGTCAGAAAGCCACGTATTAAGGAAATCCCGCATCGTGCAAAATTATCTTGATTTTCCTAAACAACATGTTGTAACTCAATAAGGGATTTCCTTAAAACGTGGTTTTCTCTCAAATTTTGACGAAAGAAAATTATCCTGTGGGTTCTCTTTTGAGGCTACACGTTTAGACGTACACACCACACCAAAACTAATTTTGTACGATGCCTTATTTCTTCTCGTAAAGTTTAAGTGTTTCAAATAAGTACGTATTTGTCTTTACACTGCAACACTGTATTTCCTTATAACGTGGTATTCTTACATATTCTTTCGAGAGAAAACTCTCCTGTGTGTTCTTTTCGAGTTACAACATGTTGTTTAGGACATACAAGTTAATTTTGCAAGATGCGTTATTTCTCTCATAAAGTGTTTCCAATAAGTACGTATTTGTCTTTGCTCTGCAACACTGTATTTCCTTATAACATGGTATTCTTACATATTCTTTCGAGAGAAAATTCTCCTGTGCATTCTCTTTTGAGGCTACACGCTTTGACATACACGTAACACCAAAGCTTTTCGAGTTACAATGTGTTGTTTAGGAAAAACAAGATAAATTAGCACAATGCGGGATTTCCTTAAAATGTGGTTTTCTTACAAATTTTGAGGAAAGAAAATACTCCTGTGGGTTCTCTTTTGAGGCTACACATTTAGCCGTACACGCCATACCAAATCTTTTCGAGTTACAACGTGTTGTTTATGAGATACATGCTAATTTTTTACGATGCGTTATTTCTTCTCATGAAGTTTAAGTGTTTCCATAACGTACATATTTGCCTTTACTCTGAAACACTGTATTTCCTTATAACGTGGTTTTCTTGCATATTCTTTCGATAGAAAACTCTCCTGTGCGTTCTCCTTTGAGGCTACATGCTTAGACAAACACGCAACACCAAAGCTTTTCGAGTTACAACGTGTTGTTTATGAAAAACAACATAATTTCGCACGATGCGGGATTTCCTTAAAACGTGGTTTTCTGGCAAATTTTGACGAAATAAAACTCTCCTGTGGGTACTCTTTTGAGGCTACACATTTAAACGTACACGCCACACCAAATCTTTTCGAGTTACAACGTGTTGTTTAGGACATACAAGCTAATTTGGCAAGAAGCGTTATTTCTCTTATAAAGTGTTTCCAATATGTACGTATTTGTCTTTACTCTGCAACACTGTATTTCCTTATAACGTGGCATCCTTACATATTCTTTCGAGAGAAAACTCTCCTGTGCGTTCTCTTTTGAGGCTACATGCTTAGACATACACGCAACACCAAAGCTTTTCGAGTTACAACGTGTTGTTAAGAAAAACAAGATAATTTAGCACAATGCTGGATTTCCTTAAAACGTGGTTTTCTGACAAATTTTGACGAAAGAAAATTCTCCTGTGGGTTCTCCTTTGAAGCTAAACGTTTAGACATACACGCCACACCAAATATTTTTTAGTTTTATCTTGTTGTTTAGGAGATACAAGCTAATTTTGTACCATGCATTATTTCTTCTCGTAAAGTGTTTCCCTTACTTATGTATTTGTCTTTACTCTGCAGCACTGTGTTTCTTTATAACGTGGTATTCTTACATATTCTTTCGAGAGAAACCTCTCCTGTGCGTTCTCTTTTGAGGCTACACGCTTAGACATACATGCAACACCAAAGCTTTTCGAGTTACAATGTGTTGTTTATGAAAAACAAGATAATTTCGCACAATGCGGGATTTCCTTAAAACGTGGTTTTCTGAAAAATTTTGACGAAAGAAAATTCTACTGGGGGTTCTCTTTGGAGGCTACATGTTTAGACATACACGGCACACCAAATGTTTTCAAGTTACAACTTGTTGTTTAGGACATACAAGCTAATTTTGCATGATGCGTTATTTCTCTCATAAAGTGTTTCCAATACATATGTATTTGTCTTTACTTTGCAACCCTGTATTTCCTTATAACGTGGTATTCTTACTTATTCTTTCGAGAGAAAACTCTCCTGTGCGTTCTCTTTTGAGGCTATACGCTTAGATATACACACAACACCTAAGCTTTTCGAGTTAAAACGTGTTGTTTAGGAAGAACAAGATAATTTCTCACAATGCGGGATTTCCTTAAAACTTGGTTTTCTAACAAATTTTGAAGAAAGAAAATTGTCCTGTGGGTTCTCTTTTGAGGCTACACGTTTAGACGTACAGGCCACACCAAATCCTTTCGAGTAACAATGTGTTGTTTAGGAGTTACAAGCTAATTTTGTACGATGCTTTATTTCATCTCGTAAAGTTTAAGGGTTTCCAATATGTACGTTTTTGTCTTTACTCAGCAACACTGTACTTCCTTATAAAGTGGTATTCTTACCTATTCTTTCGAGAGAAAACTCTCCTGTGCGTTCTCTTTTGAGGCTACACGCTTTGACATACACGCAACACCAAAGCTTTTCGAGTTACAATGTGTTGTCACGTTTTAAGGAAATCCCGCATCGTGCGAAATTATCTTGTTTTTCCTAAACAACACGTTGTAAGTCGAAAAGCTTTCATGTTGCGTGTATGTCTACGTGTGTAGCCTCAAAAGAGAAGGCACAGGACAGTTTTCTCTCGAAAGGATATGTAAGAATACCACTTCATAAGGAAATACAGTTTTGCAGAGTAAAGACATATACGTACACATTGGAAACTCTTTATGAGAAGAAATAACGCATCTTACAAAATTAGCTTGTATCTCCAAAACTACACGTTGTATCTCGAAAAGAATTGTTGTGGCGTGTACGTCTTAACATGTAGCATCTAAAGAGAACCAAAAGGAGAATTTTCTTTCGTCAAAATTTTTCAGAAAATCACGTTTTAAGGAAATCCCGCATCGTGCGAAATTATCTTGTTTTTCCTAAACAACACGTTGTAAGTCGAAAGGCTTTCATGTTGCGTGTATGTCTAAGTGTGTAGCCTCAAAAGAGAAGGCACAGGACAGTTTTCTCTCGAAAGGATATGTAAGAATACCACTTCATAAGGAAATACAGTTTTGCAGAGTAAAGACATATACGTACGCATTGGAAACTCTTTACGAGAAGAAATAACGCATAGTACAAAATTAGCTTGTATCTCCAAAACTACACGTTGTATCTCGAAAAGAATTGTTGTGGCGTGTACGTCTTAACATGTAGCATCTAAAGAGAACCAAAAGGAGAATTTTCTTTCGTCAAAATTTTTCAGAAAATCACGTTTTAAGGAAATCCCGCATCGTGCGAAATTATCTTGTTTTTCCTAAACAACACGTTGTAAGTCGAAAACCTTTCATGTTGCGTGTATGTCTACGTGTGTAGCCTCAAAAGAGAAGGCACAGGACAGTTTTCTCTCGAAAGGATATGTAAGAATACCACTTCATAAGGAAATACAGTTTTGCAGAGTAAAGACATATACGTACGCATTGGAAACTCTTTACGAGAAGAAATAACGCATCTTACAAAATTAGCTTGTATCTCCAAAACTACACGTTGTATCTCGAAAAGAATTGTTGTGGCGTGTACGTCTTAACATGTAGCATCTAAAGAGAACCAAAAGGAGAATTTTCTTTCGTCAAAATTTTTCAGAAAATCACGTTTTAAGGAAATCCCGCATCGTGCGAAATTATCTTGTTTTTCCTAAACAACACGTTGTAAGTCGAAAAGCTTTCATGTTGCGTGTATGTCTAAGTGTGTAGCCTCAAAAGAGAAGGCACAGGACAGTTTTCTCTCGAAAGGATATGTAAGAATACCACTTCATAAGGAAATACAGTTTTGCAGAGTAAAGACATATACGTACGCATTGGAAACTCTTTACGAGAAGAAATAACGCATCGTACAAAATTAGCTTGTATCTCCAAAACTACACGTTGTATCTCGAAAAGAATTGTTGTGGCGTGTACGTCTTAACATGTAGCATCTAAAGAGAACCAAAAGGAGAATTTTCTTTAGTCAAAATTTTTCAGAAAATCACGTTTTAAGGAAATCCCGCATCGTGCGAAATTATCTTGTTTTTCCTAAACAACACGTTGTAAGTCGAAAAGCTTTCATGTTGTGTGTATGTCTAAGTGTGTAGCCTCAAAAGAGAAGGCACAGGACAGTTTTCTCTCGAAAGGATATGTAAGAATAAAACGTCATAAGGAAATACAGTTTTGCAGAGTAAAGACATATACGTACGCATTGGAAACTCTTTACGAGAAGAAATAACGCATCGTACAAAATTAGTTTGTATCTCCAAAACTACACGTTGTATCTCGAAAAGAATTGTTGTGGCGTGTACGTCTTAACATGTAGCATCTAAAGAGAACCAAAAGGAGAATTTTCTTTCGTCAAAATTTTTCAGAAAATCACGTTTTAAGGAAATCCCGCATCGTGCGAAATTATCTTGTTTTTCCTAAACAACACGTTGTAAGTCGAAAAGCTTTCATGTTGCGTGTATGTCTAAGTGTGTAGCCTCAAAAGAGAAGGCACAGGACAGTTTTCTCTCGAAAGGATATGTAAGAATACCACTTCATAAGGAAATACAGTTTTGCAGAGTAAAGACATATACGTACGCATTGGAAACTCTTTACGAGAAGAAATAACGCATCTTACAAAATTAGCTTGTATCTCCAAAACTACACGTTGTATCTCGAAAAGAATTGTTGTGGCGTGTACGTCTTAACATGTAGCATCTAAAGAGAACCAAAAGGAGAATTTTCTTTCGTCAAAATTTTTCAGAAAATCACGTTTTAAGGAAATCCCGCATCGTGCGAAATTATCTTGTTTTTCCTAAACAACACGTTGTAAGTCGAAAAGCTTTCATGTTGCGTGTATGTCTAAGTGTGTAGCCTCAAAAGAGAAGGCACAGGACAGTTTTCTCTCGAAAGGATATGTAAGAATACCACTTCATAAGGAAATACAGTTTTGCAGAGTAAAGACATATACGTACGCATTGGAAACTCTTTACGAGAAGAAATAGCGCATCGTACAAAATTAGCTTGTATCTCCAAAACTACACGTTGTATCTCGAAAAGAATTGTTGTGGCGTGTACGTCTTAACATGTAGCATCTAAAGAGAACCAAAAGGAGAATTTTCTTTCGTCAAAATTTTTCAGAAAATCACGTTTTAAGGAAATCCCGCATCGTGCGAAATTATCTTGTTTTTCCTAAACAACACGTTGTAAGTCGAAAAGCTTTCATGTTGCGTGTATGTCTAAGTGTGTAGCCTCAAAAGAGAAGGCACAGGACAGTTTTCTCTCGAAAGGATATGTAAGAATAAAACTTCATAAGGAAATACAGTTTTGCAGAGTAAAGACATATACGTACGCATTGGAAACTCTTTACGAGAAGAAATAAAGCATAGTACAAAATTAGCTTGTATCTCCAAAACTACACGTTGTATCTCGAAAAGAATTGTTGTGGCGTGTACGTCTTAACATGTAGCATCTAAAGAGAACCAAAAGGAGAATTTTCTTTCGTCAAAATTTTTCAGAAAATCACGTTTTAAGGAAATCCCGCATCGTGCGAAATTATCTTGTTTTTCCTAAACAACACGTTGTAAGTCGAAAAGCTTTCATGTTGCGTGTATGTCTAAGTGTGTAGCCTCAAAAGAGAAGGCACAGGACAGTTTTCTCTCGAAAGGATATGTAAGAATACCACTTCATAAGGAAATACAGTTTTGCAGAGTAAAGACATATACGTACGCATTGGAAACTCTTTACGAGAAGAAATAGCGCATCGTACAAAATTAGCTTGTATCTCCAAAACTACACGTTGTATCTCGAAAAGAATTGTTGTGGCGTGTACGTCTTAACATGTAGCATCTAAAGAGAACCAAAAGGAGAATTTTCTTTCGTCAAAATTTTTCAGAAAATCACGTTTTAAGGAAATCCCGCATCGTGCGAAATTATCTTGTTTTTCCTAAACAACACGTTGTAAGTCGAAAAGCTTTCATGTTGTGTGTATGTCTAAGTGTGTAGCCTCAAAAGAGAAGGCACAGGACAGTTTTCTCTCGAAAGGATATGTAAGAATAAAACGTCATAAGGAAATACAGGTTTTGCAGAGTAAAGACATATACGTACGCATTGGAAACTCTTTACGAGAAGAAATAACGCATCGTACAAAATTAGCTTGTATCTCCAAAACTACACGTTGTATCTCGAAAAGAATTGTTGTGGCGTGTACGTCTTAACATGTAGCATCTAAAGAGAACCAAAAGGAGAATTTTCTTTCGTCAAAATTTTTCAGAAAATCACGTTTTAAGGAAATCCCGCATCGTGCGAAATTATCTTGTTTTTCCTAAACAACACGTTGTAAGTCGAAAAGCTTTCATGTTGCGTGTATGTCTAAGTGTGTAGCCTCAAAAGAGAAGGCACAGGACAGTTTTCTCTCGAAAGGATATGTAAGAATACCACTTCATAAGGAAATACAGTTTTGCAGAGTAAAGACATATACGTACGCATTGGAAACTCTTTACGAGAAGAAATAACGCATCGTACAAAATTAGCTTGTATCTCCAAAACTACACGTTGTATCTCGAAAAGAATTGTTGTGGCGTGTACGTCTTAACATGTAGCATCTAAAGAGAACCAAAAGGAGAATTTTCTTTCGTCAAAATTTTTCAGAAAATCACGTTTTAAGGAAATCCCGCATCGTGCGAAATTATCTTGTTTTTCCTAAACAACACGTTGTAAGTCGAAAAGCTTTCATGTTGCGTGTATGTCTAAGTGTGTAGCCTCAAAAGAGAAGGCACAGGACAGTTTTCTCTCGAAAGGATATGTAAGAATACCACTTCATAAGGAAATACAGTTTTGCAGAGTAAAGACATATACGTACGCATTGGAAACTCTTTACGAGAAGAAATAACGCATCGTACAAAATTAGCTTGTATCTCCAAAACTACACGTTGTATCTCGAAAAGAATTGTTGTGGCGTGTACGTCTTAACATGTAGCATCTAAAGAGAACCAAAAGGAGAATTTTCTTTCGTCAAAATTTTTCAGAAAATCACGTTTTAAGGAAATCCCGCATCGTGCGAAATTATCTTGTTTTTCCTAAACAACACGTTGTAAGTCGAAAAGCTTTCATGTTGCGTGTATGTCTAAGTGTGTAGCCTCAAAAGAGAAGGCACAGGACAGTTTTCTCTCGAAAGGATATGTAAGAATACCACTTCATAAGGAAATACAGTTTTGCAGAGTAAAGACATATACGTACGCATTGGAAACTCTTTACGAGAAGAAATAACGCATCGTACAAAATTAGCTTGTATCTCCAAAACTACACGTTGTATCTCGAAAAGAATTGTTGTGGCGTGTACGTCTTAACATGTAGCATCTAAAGAGAACCAAAAGGAGAATTTTCTTTCGTCAAAATTTTTCAGAAAATCACGTTTTAAGGAAATCCCGCATCGTGCGAAATTATCTTGTTTTTCCTAAAACAACACGTTGTAAGTCGAAAAGCTTTCATGTTGCGTGTATGTCTAAGTGTGTAGCCTCAAAAGAGAAGGCACAGGACAGTTTTCTCTCGAAAGGATATGTAAGAATACCACTTCATAAGGAAATACAGTTTTGCAGAGTAAAGACATATACGTACGCATTGGAAACTCTTTACGAGAAGAAATAACGCATCGTACAAAATTAGCTTGTATCTCCAAAACTACACGTTGTATCTCGAAAAGAATTGTTGTGGCGTGTACGTCTTAACATGTAGCATCTAAAGAGAACCAAAAGGAGAATTTTCTTTCGTCAAAATTTTTCAGAAAATCACGTTTTAAGGAAATCCCGCATCGTGCGAAATTATCTTGTTTTTCCTAAACAACACGTTGTAAGTCGAAAAGCTTTCATGTTGCGTGTATGTCTAAGTGTGTAGCCTCAAAAGAGAAGGCACAGGACAGTTTTCTCTCGAAAGGATATGTAAGAATACCACTTCATAAGGAAATACAGTTTTGCAGAGTAAAGACATATACGTACGCATTGGAAACTCTTTACGAGAAGAAATAACGCATCGTACAAAATTAGCTTGTATCTCCAAAACTACACGTTGTATCTCGAAAAGAATTGTTGTGGCGTGTACGTCTTAACATGTAGCATCTAAAGAGAACCAAAAGGAGAATTTTCTTTCGTCAAAATTTTTCAGAAAATCACGTTTTAAGGAAATCCCGCATCGTGCGAAATTATCTTGTTTTTCCTAAACAACACGTTGTAAGTCGAAAAGCTTTCATGTTGCGTGTATGTCTAAGTGTGTAGCCTCAAAAGAGAAGGCACAGGACAGTTTTCTCTCGAAAGGATATGTAAGAATACCACTTCATAAGGAAATACAGTTTTGCAGAGTAAAGACATATACGTACGCATTGGAAACTCTTTACGAGAAGAAATAACGCATCGTACAAAATTAGCTTGTATCTCCAAAACTACACGTTGTATCTCGAAAAGAATTGTTGTGGCGTGTACGTCTTAACATGTAGCATCTAAAGAGAACCAAAAGGAGAATTTTCTTTCGTCAAAATTTTTCAGAAAATCACGTTTTAAGGAAATCCCGCATCGTGCGAAATTATCTTGTTTTTCCTAAAACAACACGTTGTAAGTCGAAAAGCTTTCATGTTGCGTGTATGTCTAAGTGTGTAGCCTCAAAAGAGAAGGCACAGGACAGTTTTCTCTCGAAAGGATATGTAAGAATACCACTTCATAAGGAAATACAGTTTTGCAGAGTAAAGACATATACGTACGCATTGGAAACTCTTTACGAGAAGAAATAACGCATCGTACAAAATTAGCTTGTATCTCCAAAACTACACGTTGTATCTAGAAAAGAATTGTTGTGGCGTGTACGTCTTAACATGTAGCATCTAAAGAGAACCAAAAGGAGAATTTTCTTTCGTCAAAATTTTTCAGAAAATCACGTTTTAAGGAAATCCCGCATCGTGCGAAATTATCTTGTTTTTCCTAAACAACACGTTGTAAGTCGAAAAGCTTTCATGTTGCGTGTATGTCTAAGTGTGTAGCCTCAAAAGAGAAGGCACAGGACAGTTTTCTCTCGAAAGGATATGTAAGAATACCACTTCATAAGGAAATACAGTTTTGCAGAGTAAAGACATATACGTACGCATTGGAAACTCTTTACGAGAAGAAATAACGCATCGTACAAAATTAGCTTGTATCTCCAAAACTACACGTTGTATCTCGAAAAGAATTGTTGTGGCGTGTACGTCTTAACATGTAGCATCTAAAGAGAACCAAAAGGAGAATTTTCTTTCGTCAAAAATTTTTCAGAAAATCACGTTTTAAGGAAATCCCGCATCGTGCGAAATTATCTTGTTTTTCCTAAACAACACGTTGTAAGTCGAAAAGCTTTCATGTTGCGTGTATGTCTAAGTGTGTAGCCTCAAAAGAGAAGGCACAGGACAGTTTTCTCTCGAAAGGATATGTAAGAATACCACTTCATAAGGAAATACAGTTTTGCAGAGTAAAGACATATACGTACGCATTGGAAACTCTTTACGAGAAGAAATAACGCATGGTACAAAATTAGCTTGTATCTCCAAAACTACACGTTGTATCTCGAAAAGAATTGTTGTGGCGTGTACGTATTAACATGTAGCATCTAAAGAGAACCAAAAGGAGAATTTTCTTTCGTCAAAATTTTTCAGAAAATCACGTTTTAAGGAAATCCCGCATCGTGCGAAATTATCTTGTTTTTCCTAAACAACACGTTGTAAGTCGAAAAGCTTTCATGTTGCGTGTATGTCTAAGTGTGTAGCCTCAAAAGAGAAGGCACAGGACAGTTTTCTCTCGAAAGGATATGTAAGAATACCACTTCATAAGGAAATACAGTTTTGCAGAGTAAAGACATATACGTACGCATTGGAAACTCTTTAGGAGAAGAAATAACGCATCGTACAAAATTAGCTTGTATCTCCAAAACTACACGTTGTATCTCGAAAAGAATTGTTGTGGCGTGTACGTCTTAACATGTAGCATCTAAAGAGAACCAAAAGGAGAATTTTCTTTCGTCAAAATTTTTCAGAAAATCACGTTTTAAGGAAATCCCGCATCGTGCGAAATTATCTTGTTTTTCCTAAACAACACGTTGTAAGTCGAAAAGCTTTCATGTTGCGTGTATGTCTAAGTGTGTAGCCTCAAAAGAGAAGGCACAGGACAGTTTTCTCTCGAAAGGATATGTAAGAATACCACTTCATAAGGAAATACAGTTTTGCAGAGTAAAGACATATACGTACGCATTGGAAACTCTTTAGGAGAAGAAATAACGCATCGTACAAAATTAGCTTGTATCTCCAAAACTACACGTTGTATCTCGAAAAGAATTGTTGTGGCGTGTACGTCTTAACATGTAGCATCTAAAGAGAACCAAAAGGAGAATTTTCTTTCCTCAAAATTTTTCAGAAAATCACGTTTTAAGGAAATCCCGCATCGTGCGAAATTATCTTGTTTTTCCTAAACAACACGTTGTAAGTCGAAAAGCTTTCATGTTGCGTGTATGTCTAAGTGTGTAGCCTCAAAAGAGAAGGCACAGGACAGTTTTCTCTCGAAAGGATATTTAAGAATACCACTTCATAAGGAAATACAGTTTTGCAGAGTAAAGACATATACGTACGCATTGGAAACTCTTTACGAGAAGAAATAACGCATCGTACAAAATTAGCTTGTATCTCCAAAACTACACGTTGTATCTCGAAAAGAATTGTTGTGGCGTGTACGTCTTAACATGTAGCATCTAAAGAGAACCAAAAGGAGAATTTTCTTTCGTCAAAATTTTTCAGAAAATCACGTTTTAAGGAAATCCCGCATCGTGCGAAATTATCTTGTTTTTCCTAAACAACACGTTGTAAGTCGAAAAGCTTTCATGTTGCGTGTATGTCTAAGTGTGTAGCCTCAAAAGAGAAGGCACAGGACAGTTTTCTCTCGAAAGGATATGTAAGAATACCACTTCATAAGGAAATACAGTTTTGCAGAGTAAAGACATATACGTACGCATTGGAAACTCTTTACGAGAAGAAATAACGCATCGTACAAAATTAGCTTGTATCTCCAAAACTACACGTTGTATCTCGAAAAGAATTGTTGTGGCGTGTACGTCTTAACATGTAGCATCTAAAGAGAACCAAAAGGAGAATTTTCTTTCGTCAAAATTTTTCAGAAAATCACGTTTTAAGGAAATCCCGCATCGTGCGAAATTATCTTGTTTTTCCTAAACAACACGTTGTAAGTCGAAAAGCTTTCATGTTGCGTGTATGTCTAAGTGTGTAGCCTCAAAAGAGAAGGCACAGGACAGTTTTCTCTCGAAAGGATATGTAAGAATACCACTTCATAAGGAAATACAGTTTTGCAGAGTAAAGACATATACGTACGCATTGGAAACTCTTTACGAGAAGAAATAACGCATCGTACAAAATTAGCTTGTATCTCCAAAACTACACGTTGTATATCGAAAAGAATTGTTGTGGCGTGTACGTCTTAACATGTAGCATCTAAAGAGAACCAAAAGGAGAATTTTCTTTCGTCAAAATTTTTCAGAAAATCACGTTTTAAGGAAATCCCGCATCGTGCGAAATTATCTTGTTTTTCCTAAACAACAGGTTGTAAGTCGAAAAGCTTTCATGTTGCGTGTATGTCTAAGTGTGTAGCCTCAAAAGAGAAGGCACAGGACAGTTTTCTCTCGAAAGGATATGTAAGAATACCACTTCATAAGGAAATACAGTTTTGCAGAGTAAAGACATATACGTACGCATTGGAAACTCTTTACGAGAAGAAATAACGCATCGTACAAAATTAGCTTGTATCTCCAAAACTACACGTTGTATCTCGAAAAGAATTGTTGTGGCGTGTACGTCTTAACATGTAGCATCTAAAGAGAACCAAAAGGAGAATTTTCTTTCTTCAAAATTTTTCAGAAAATCACGTTTTAAGGAAATCCCGCATCGTGCGAAATTATCTTGTTTTTCCTAAACAACACGTTGTAAGTCGAAAAGCTTTCATGTTGCGTGTATGTCTAAGTGTGTAGCCTCAAAAGAGAAGGCACAGGACAGTTTTCTCTCGAAAGGATATGTAAGAATACCACTTCATAAGGAAATACAGTTTTGCAGAGTAAAGACATATACGTACGCATTGGAAACTCTTTACGAGAAGAAATAACGCATCGTACAAAATTAGCTTGTATCTCCAAAACTACACGTTGTATCTGGAAAAGAATTGTTGTGGCGTGTACGTCTTAACATGTAGCATCTAAAGAGAACCAAAAGGAGAATTTTCTTTCGTCAAAATTTTTCAGAAAATCACGTTTTAAGGAAATCCCGCATCGTGCGAAATTATCTTGTTTTTCCTAAACAACACGTTGTAAGTCGAAAAGCTTTCATGTTGCGTGTATGTCTAAGTGTGTAGCCTCAAAAGAGAAGGCACAGGACAGTTTTCTCTCGAAAGGATATGTAAGAATACCACTTCATAAGGAAATACAGTTTTGCAGAGTAAAGACATATACGTACGCATTGGAAACTCTTTACGAGAAGAAATAACGCATCGTACAAAATTAGCTTGTATCTCCAAAACTACACGTTGTATCTCGAAAAGAATTGTTGTGGCGTGTACGTCTTAACATGTAGCATCTAAAGAGAACCAAAAGGAGAATTTTCTTTCGTCAAAATTTTTCAGAAAATCACGTTTTAAGGAAATCCCGCATCGTGCGAAATTATCTTGTTTTTCCTAAACAACACGTTGTAAGTCGAAAAGCTTTCATGTTGCGTGTATGTCTAAGTGTGTAGCCTCAAAAGAGAAGGCACAGGACAGTTTTCTCTCGAAAGGATATGTAAGAATACCACTTCATAAGGAAATACAGTTTTGCAGAGTAAAGACATATACGTACGCATTGGAAACTCTTTACGAGAAGAAATAACGCATCGTACAAAATTAGCTTGTATCTCCAAAACTACACGTTGTATCTCGAAAAGAATTGTTGTGGCGTGTACGTCTTAACATGTAGCATCTAAAGAGAACCAAAAGGAGAATTTTCTTTCGTCAAAATTTTTCAGAAAATCACGTTTTAAGGAAATCCCGCATCGTGCGAAATTATCTTGTATTTCCTAAACAACACGTTGTAAGTCGAAAAGCTTTCATGTTGCGTGTATGTCTAAGTGTGTAGCCTCAAAAGAGAAGGCACAGGACAGTTTTCTCTCGAAAGGATATGTAAGAATACCACTTCATAAGGAAATACAGTTTTGCAGAGTAAAGACATATACGTACGCATTGGAAACTCTTTAGGAGAAGAAATAACGCATCGTACAAAATTAGCTTGTATCTCCAAAACTACACGTTGTATCTCGAAAAGAATTGTTGTGGCGTGTACGTCTTAACATGTAGCATCTAAAGAGAACCAAAAGGAGAATTTTCTTTCGTCAAAATTTTTCAGAAAATCACGTTTTAAGGAAATCCCGCATCGTGCGAAATTATCTTGTTTTTCCTAAACAACACGTTGTAAGTCGAAAAGCTTTCATGTTGCGTGTATGTCTAAGTGTGTAGCCTCAAAAGAGAAGGCACAGGACAGTTTTCTCTCGAAAGGATATGTAAGAATACCACTTCATAAGGAAATACAGTTTTGCAGAGTAAAGACATATACGTACGCATTGGAAACTCTTTACGAGAAGAAATAACGCATCGTACAAAATTAGCTTGTATCTCCAAAACTACACGTTGTATCTCGAAAAGAATTGTTGTGGCGTGTACGTCTTAACATGTAGCATCTAAAGAGAACCAAAAGGAGAATTTTCTTTCGTCAAAATTTTTCAGAAAATCACGTTTTAAGGAAATCCCGCATCGTGCGAAATTATCTTGTTTTTCCTAAACAACACGTTGTAAGTCGAAAAGCTTTCATGTTGCGTGTATGTCTAAGTGTGTAGCCTCAAAAGAGAAGGCACAGGACAGTTTTCTCTCGAAAGGATATGTAAGAATACCACTTCATAAGGAAATACAGTTTTGCAGAGTAAAGACATATACGTACGCATTGGAAACTCTTTACGAGAAGAAATAACGCATCGTACAAAATTAGCTTGTATCTCCAAAACTACACGTTGTATCTCGAAAAGAATTGTTGTGGCGTGTACGTCTTAACATGTAGCATCTAAAGAGAACCAAAAGGAGAATTTTCTTTCGTCAAAATTTTTCAGAAAATCACGTTTTAAGGAAATCCCGCATCGTGCGAAATTATCTTGTTTTTCCTAAACAACACGTTGTAAGTCGAAAAGCTTTCATGTTGCGTGTATGTCTAAGTGTGTAGCCTCAAAAGAGAAGGCACAGGACAGTTTTCTCTCGAAAGGATATGTAAGAATACCACTTCATAAGGAAATACAGTTTTGCAGAGTAAAGACATATACGTACGCATTGGAAACTCTTTAGGAGAAGAAATAACGCACCGTACAAAATTAGCTTGTATCTCCAAAACTACACGTTGTATCTCGAAAAGAATTGTTGTGGCGTGTACGTCTTAACATGTAGCATCTAAAGAGAACCAAAAGGAGAATTTTTTTTCGTCAAAATTTTTCAGAAAATCACGTTTTAAGGAAATCCCGCATCGTGCGAAATTATCTTGTTTTTCCTAAACAAAACGTTGTAAGTCGAAAAGCTTTCATGTTGCGTGTATGTCTAAGTGTGTAGCCTCAAAAGAGAAGGCACAGGACAGTTTTCTCTCGAAAGGATATGTAAGAATACCACTTCATAAGGAAATACAGTTTTGCAGAGTAAAGACATATACGTACGCATTGGAAACTCTTTACGAGAAGAAATAACGCATCGTACAAAATTAGCTTGTATCTCCAAAACTACACGTTGTATCTCGAAAAGAATTGTTGTGGCGTGTACGTCTTAACATGTAGCATCTAAAGAGAACCAAAAGGAGAATTTTCTTTCGTCAAAATTTTTCAGAAAATCACGTTTTAAGGAAATCCCGCATCGTGCGAAATTATCTTGTTTTTCCTAAACAACACGTTGTAAGTCGAAAAGCTTTCAGGTTGCGTGTATGTCTAAGTGTGTAGCCTCAAAAGAGAAGGCACAGGACAGTTTTCTCTCGAAAGGATATGTAAGAATACCACTTCATAAGGAAATACAGTTTTGCAGAGTAAAGACATATACGTACGCATTGGAAACTCTTTACGAGAAGAAATAACGCATCGTACAAAATTAGCTTGTATCTCCAAAACTACACGTTGTATCTCGAAAAGAATTGTTGTGGCGTGTACGTCTTAACATGTAGCATCTAAAGAGAACCAAAAGGAGAATTTTCTTTCGTCAAAATTTTTCAGAAAATCACGTTTTAAGGAAATCCCGCATCGTGCGAAATTATCTTGTTTTTCCTAAACAACACGTTGTAAGTCGAAAAGCTTTCATGTTGCGTGTATGTCTAAGTGTGTAGCCTCAAAAGAGAAGGCACAGGACAGTTTTCTCTCGAAAGGATATGTAAGATACCACTTCATAAGGAAATACAGTTTTGCAGAGTAAAGACATATACGTACGCATTGGAAACTCTTTACGAGAAGAAATAACGCATCGTACAAAATTAGCTTGTATCTCCAAAACTACACGTTGTATCTCGAAAAGAATTGTTGTGGCGTGTACGTCTTAACATGTAGCATCTAAAGAGAACCAAAAGGAGAATTTTCTTTCGTCAAAATTTTTCAGAAAATCACGTTTTAAGGAAATCCCGCATCGTGCGAAATTATCTTGTTTTTCCTAAACAACACGTTGTAAGTCGAAAAGCTTTCATGTTGCGTGTATGTCTAAGTGTGTAGCCTCAAAAGAGAAGGCACAGGACAGTTTTCTCTCGAAAGGATATGTAAGAATACCACTTCATAAGGAAATACAGTTTTGCAGAGTAAAGACATATACGTACGCATTGGAAACTCTTTACGAGAAGAAATAACGCATCGTACAAAATTAGCTTGTATCTCCAAAACTACACGTTGTATCTCGAAAAGAATTGTTGTGGCGTGTACGTCTTAACATGTAGCATCTAAAGAGAACCAAAAGGAGAATTTTCTTTCGTCAAAATTTTTCAGAAAATCACGTTTTAAGGAAATCCCGCATCGTGCGAAATTATCTTGTTTTTCCTAAACAACACGTTGTAAGTCGAAAAGCTTTCATGTTGCGTGTATGTCTAAGTGTGTAGCCTCAAAAGAGAAGGCACAGGACAGTTTTCTCTCGAAAGGATATGTAAGAATACCACTTCATAAGGAAATACAGTT
Organism: Apodemus sylvaticus; assembly: GCF_947179515.1. Lineage (NCBI taxonomy): Eukaryota > Metazoa > Chordata > Mammalia > Rodentia > Muridae > Apodemus > Apodemus sylvaticus. The sequence continues at coordinate 97,610 of NW_026263396.1, forward strand.
TTGCAGAGTAAAGACATATACGTACGCATTGGAAACTCTTTACGAGAAGAAATAACGCATCGTACAAAATTAGCTTGTATCTCCAAAACTACACGTTGTATCTCGAAAAGAATTGTTGTGGCGTGTACGTCTTAACATGTAGCATCTAAAGAGAACCAAAAGGAGAATTTTCTTTCGTCAAAATTTTTCAGAAAATCACGTTTTAAGGAAATCCCGCATCGTGCGAAATTATCTTGTTTTTCCTAAACAACACGTTGTAAGTCGAAAAGCTTTCATGTTGCGTGTATGTCTAAGTGTGTAGCCTCAAAAGAGAAGGCACAGGACAGTTTTCTCTCGAAAGGATATGTAAGAATACCACTTCATAAGGAAATACAGTTTTGCAGAGTAAAGACATATACGTACGCATTGGAAACTCTTTACGAGAAGAAATAACGCATCGTACAAAATTAGCTTGTATCTCCAAAACTACACGTTGTATCTCGAAAAGAATTGTTGTGGCGTGTACGTCTTAACATGTAGCATCTAAAGAGAACCAAAAGGAGAATTTTCTTTCGTCAAAATTTTTCAGAAAATCACGTTTTAAGGAAATCCCGCATCGTGCGAAATTATCTTGTTTTTCCTAAACAACACGTTGTAAGTCGAAAAGCTTTCATGTTGCGTGTATGTCTAAGTGTGTAGCCTCAAAAGAGAAGGCACAGGACAGTTTTCTCTCGAAAGGATATGTAAGAATACCACTTCATAAGGAAATACAGTTTTGCAGAGTAAAGACATATACGTACGCATTGGAAACTCTTTACGAGAAGAAATAACGCATCGTACAAAATTAGCTTGTATCTCCAAAACTACACGTTGTATCTCGAAAAGAATTGTTGTGGCGTGTACGTCTTAACATGTAGCATCTAAAGAGAACCAAAAGGAGAATTTTCTTTCGTCAAAATTTTTCAGAAAATCACGTTTTAAGGAAATCCCGCATCGTGCGAAATTATCTTGTTTTTCCTAAACAACACGTTGTAAGTCGAAAAGCTTTCATGTTGCGTGTATGTCTAAGTGTGTAGCCTCAAAAGAGAAGGCACAGGACAGTTTTCTCTCGAAAGGATATGTAAGAATACCACTTCATAAGGAAATACAGTTTTGCAGAGTAAAGACATATACGTACGCATTGGAAACTCTTTACGAGAAGAAATAACGCATCGTACAAAATTAGCTTGTATCTCCAAAACTACACGTTGTATCTCGAAAAGAATTGTTGTGGCGTGTACGTCTTAACATGTAGCATCTAAAGAGAACCAAAAGGAGAATTTTCTTTCGTCAAAATTTTTCAGAAAATCACGTTTTAAGGAAATCCCGCATCGTGCGAAATTATCTTGTTTTTCCTAAAACAACACGTTGTAAGTCGAAAAGCTTTCATGTTGCGTGTATGTCTAAGTGTGTAGCCTCAAAAGAGAAGGCACAGGACAGTTTTCTCTCGAAAGGATATGTAAGAATACCACTTCATAAGGAAATACAGTTTTGCAGAGTAAAGACATATACGTACGCATTGGAAACTCTTTACGAGAAGAAATAACGCATCGTACAAAATTAGCTTGTATCTCCAAAACTACACGTTGTATCTCGAAAAGAATTGTTGTGGCGTGTACGTCTTAACATGTAGCATCTAAAGAGAACCAAAAGGAGAATTTTCTTTCGTCAAAATTTTTCAGAAAATCACGTTTTAAGGAAATCCCGCATCGTGCGAAATTATCTTGTTTTTCCTAAACAACACGTTGTAAGTCGAAAAGCTTTCATGTTGCGTGTATGTCTAAGTGTGTAGCCTCAAAAGAGAAGGCACAGGACAGTTTTCTCTCGAAAGGATATGTAAGAATACCACTTCATAAGGAAATACAGTTTTGCAGAGTAAAGACATATACGTACGCATTGGAAACTCTTTACGAGAAGAAATAACGCATCGTACAAAATTAGCTTGTATCTCCAAAACTACACGTTGTATCTCGAAAAGAATTGTTGTGGCGTGTACGTCTTAACATGTAGCATCTAAAGAGAACCAAAAGGAGAATTTTCTTTCGTCAAAATTTTTCAGAAAATCACGTTTTAAGGAAATCCCGCATCGTGCGAAATTATCTTGTTTTTCCTAAACAACACGTTGTAAGTCGAAAAGCTTTCATGTTGCGTGTATGTCTAAGTGTGTAGCCTCAAAAGAGAAGGCACAGGACAGTTTTCTCTCCAAAGGATATGTAAGAATACCACTTCATAAGGAAATACAGTTTTGCAGAGTAAAGACATATACGTACGCATTGGAAACTCTTTACGAGAAGAAATAACGCATCGTACAAAATTAGCTTGTATCTCCAAAACTACACGTTGTATCTCGAAAAGAATTGTTGTGGCGTGTACGTCTTAACATGTAGCATCTAAAGAGAACCAAAAGGAGAATTTTCTTTCGTCAAAATTTTTCAGAAAATCACGTTTTAAGGAAATCCCGCATCGTGCGAAATTATCTTGTTTTTCCTAAACAACACGTTGTAAGTGGAAAAGCTTTCATGTTGCGTGTATGTCTAAGTGTGTAGCCTCAAAAGAGAAGGCACAGGACAGTTTTCTCTCGAAAGGATATGTAAGAATACCACTTCATAAGGAAATACAGTTTTGCAAAGTAAAGACATATACGTACGCATTGGAAACTCTTTAGGAGAAGAAATAACGCATCGTACAAAATTAGCTTGTATCTCCAAAACTACACGTTGTATCTCGAAAAGAATTGTTGTGGCGTGTACGTCTTAACATGTAGCATCTAAAGAGAACCAAAAGGAGAATTTTCTTTCGTCAAAATTTTTCAGAAAATCACGTTTTAAGGAAATCCCGCATCGTGCGAAATTATCTTGTTTTTCCTAAACAACACGTTGTAAGTCGAAAAGCTTTCATGTTGCGTGTATGTCTAAGTGTGTAGCCTCAAAAGAGAAGGCACAGGACAGTTTTCTCTCGAAAGGATATGTAAGAATACCACTTCATAAGGAAATACAGTTTTGCAGAGTAAAGACATATACGTACGCATTGGAAACTCTTTACGAGAAGAAATAACGCATCGTACAAAATTAGCTTGTATCTCCAAAACTACACGTTGTATCTCGAAAAGAATTGTTGTGGCGTGTACGTCTTAACATGTAGCATCTAAAGAGAACCAAAAGGAGAATTTTCTTTCGTCAAAATTTTTCAGAAAATCACGTTTTAAGGAAATCCCGCACGTGCGAAATTATCTTGTTTTTCCTAAAACAACACGTTGTAAGTCGAAAAGCTTTCATGTTGCGTGTATGTCTAAGTGTGTAGCCTCAAAAGAGAAGGCACAGGACAGTTGTCTCTCGAAAGGATATGTAAGAATACCACTTCATAAGGAAATACAGTTTTGCAGAGTAAAGACATATACGTACGCATTGGAAACTCTTTACGAGAAGAAATAACGCATCGTACAAAATTAGCTTGTATCTCCAAAACTACACGTTGTATCTCGAAAAGAATTGTTGTGGCGTGTACGTCTTAACATGTAGCATCTAAAGAGAACCAAAAGGAGAATTTTCTTTCGTCAAAATTTTTCAGAAAATCACGTTTTAAGGAAATCCCGCATCGTGCGAAATTATCTTGTTTTTCCTAAAACAACACGTTGTAAGTCGAAAAGCTTTCATGTTGCGTGTATGTCTAAGTGTGTAGCCTCAAAAGAGAAGGCACAGGACAGTTTTCTCTCGAAAGGATATGTAAGAATACCACTTCATAAGGAAATACAGTTTTGCAGAGTAAAGACATATACGTACGCATTGGAAACTCTTTACGAGAAGAAATAACGCATCGTACAAAATTAGCTTGTATCTCCAAAACTACACGTTGTATCTCGAAAAGAATTGTTGTGGCGTGTACGTCTTAACATGTAGCATCTAAAGAGAACCAAAAGGAGAATTTTCTTTCGTCAAAATTTTTCAGAAAATCACGTTTTAAGGAAATCCCGCATCGTGCGAAATTATCTTGTTTTTCCTAAACAACACGTTGTAAGTCGAAAAGCTTTCATGTTGCGTGTATGTCTAAGTGTGTAGCCTCAAAAGAGAAGGCACAGGACAGTTTTCTCTCGAAAGGATATGTAAGAATACCACTTCATAAGGAAATACAGTTTTGCAGAGTAAAGACATATACGTACGCATTGGAAACTCTTTACGAGAAGAAATAACGCATCGTACAAAATTAGCTTGTATCTCCAAAACTACACGTTGTATCTCGAAAAGAATTGTTGTGGCGTGTACGTCTTAACATGTAGCATCTAAAGAGAACCAAAAGGAGAATTTTCTTTCGTCAAAATTTTTCAGAAAATCACGTTTTAAGGAAATCCCGCATCGTGCGAAATTATCTTGTTTTTCCTAAACAACACGTTGTAAGTCGAAAAGCTTTCATGTTGCGTGTATGTCTAAGTGTGTAGCCTCAAAAGAGAAGGCACAGGACAGTTTTCTCTCCAAAGGATATGTAAGAATACCACTTCATAAGGAAATACAGTTTTGCAGAGTAAAGACATATACGTACGCATTGGAAACTCTTTACGAGAAGAAATAACGCATCGTACAAAATTAGCTTGTATCTCCAAAACTACACGTTGTATCTCGAAAAGAATTGTTGTGGCGTGTACGTCTTAACATGTAGCATCTAAAGAGAACCAAAAGGAGAATTTTCTTTCGTCAAAATTTTTCAGAAAATCACGTTTTAAGGAAATCCCGCATCGTGCGAAATTATCTTGTTTTTCCTAAACAACACGTTGTAAGTGGAAAAGCTTTCATGTTGCGTGTATGTCTAAGTGTGTAGCCTCAAAAGAGAAGGCACAGGACAGTTTTCTCTCGAAAGGATATGTAAGAATACCACTTCATAAGGAAATACAGTTTTGCAAAGTAAAGACATATACGTACGCATTGGAAACTCTTTAGGAGAAGAAATAACGCATCGTACAAAATTAGCTTGTATCTCCAAAACTACACGTTGTATCTCGAAAAGAATTGTTGTGGCGTGTACGTCTTAACATGTAGCATCTAAAGAGAACCAAAAGGAGAATTTTCTTTCGTCAAAATTTTTCAGAAAATCACGTTTTAAGGAAATCCCGCATCGTGCGAAATTATCTTGTTTTTCCTAAACAACACGTTGTAAGTCGAAAAGCTTTCATGTTGCGTGTATGTCTAAGTGTGTAGCCTCAAAAGAGAAGGCACAGGACAGTTTTCTCTCGAAAGGATATGTAAGAATACCACTTCATAAGGAAATACAGTTTTGCAGAGTAAAGACATATACGTACGCATTGGAAACTCTTTACGAGAAGAAATAACGCATCGTACAAAATTAGCTTGTATCTCCAAAACTACACGTTGTATCTCGAAAAGAATTGTTGTGGCGTGTACGTCTTAACATGTAGCATCTAAAGAGAACCAAAAGGAGAATTTTCTTTCGTCAAAATTTTTCAGAAAATCACGTTTTAAGGAAATCCCGCACGTGCGAAATTATCTTGTTTTTCCTAAAACAACACGTTGTAAGTCGAAAAGCTTTCATGTTGCGTGTATGTCTAAGTGTGTAGCCTCAAAAGAGAAGGCACAGGACAGTTGTCTCTCGAAAGGATATGTAAGAATACCACTTCATAAGGAAATACAGTTTTGCAGAGTAAAGACATATACGTACGCATTGGAAACTCTTTACGAGAAGAAATAACGCATCGTACAAAATTAGCTTGTATCTCCAAAACTACACGTTGTATCTCGAAAAGAATTGTTGTGGCGTGTACGTCTTAACATGTAGCATCTAAAGAGAACCAAAAGGAGAATTTTCTTTCGTCAAAATTTTTCAGAAAATCACGTTTTAAGGAAATCCCGCATCGTGCGAAATTATCTTGTTTTTCCTAAACAACACGTTGTAAGTCGAAAAGCTTTCATGTTGCGTGTATGTCTAAGTGTGTAGCCTCAAAAGAGAAGGCACAGGACAGTTTTCTCTCGAAAGGATATGTAAGAATACCACTTCATAAGGAAATACAGTTTTGCAGAGTAAAGACATATACGTACGCATTGGAAACTCTTTACGAGAAGAAATAACGCATCGTACAAAATTAGCTTGTATCTCCAAAACTACACGTTGTATCTCGAAAAGAATTGTTGTGGCGTGTACGTCTTAACATGTAGCATCTAAAGAGAACCAAAAGGAGAATTTTCTTTCGTCAAAATTTTTCAGAAAATCACGTTTTAAGGAAATCCCGCATCGTGCGAAATTATCTTGTTTTTCCTAAACAACACGTTGTAAGTCGAAAAGCTTTCATGTTGCGTGTATGTCTAAGTGTGTAGCCTCAAAAGAGAAGGCACAGGACAGTTTTCTCTCGAAAGGATATGTAAGAATACCACTTCATAAGGAAATACAGTTTTGCAGAGTAAAGACATATACGAACGCATTGGAAACTCTTTACGAGAAGAAATAACGCAACGTACAAAATTAGCTTGTATCTCCAAAACTACACGTTGTATCTCGAAAAGAATTGTTGTGGCGTGTACGTCTTAACATGTAGCATCTAAAGAGAACCAAAAGGAGAATTTTCTTTCGTCAAAATTTTTCAGAAAATCACGTTTTAAGGAAATCCCGCATCGTGCGAAATTATCTTGTTTTTCCTAAACAACACGTTGTAAGTCGAAAAGCTTTCATGTTGCGTGTATGTCTAAGTGTGTAGCCTCAAAAGAGAAGGCACAGGACAGTTTTCTCTCGAAAGGATATGTAAGAATACCACTTCATAAGGAAATACAGTTTTGCAGAGTAAAGACATATACGTACGCATTGGAAACTCTTTACGAGAAGAAATAACGCATCGTACAAAATTAGCTTGTATCTCCAAAACTACACGTTGTATCTCGAAAAGAATTGTTGTGGCGTGTACGTCTTAACATGTAGCATCTAAAGAGAACCAAAAGGAGAATTTTCTTTCGTCAAAATTTTTCAGAAAATCACGTTTTAAGGAAATCCCGCATCGTGCGAAATTATCTTGTGTTTCCTAAACAACACGTTGTAAGTCGAAAAGCTTTCATGTTGCGTGTATGTCTAAGTGTGTAGCCTCAAAAGAGAAGGCACAGGACAGTTTTCTCTCGAAAGGATATGTAAGAATACCACTTCATAAGGAAATACAGTTTTGCAGAGTAAAGACATATACGTACGCATTGGAAACTCTTTACGAGAAGAAATAACGCATCGTACAAAATTAGCTTGTATCTCCAAAACTACACGTTGTATCTCGAAAAGAATTGTTGTGGCGTGTACGTCTTAACATGTAGCATCTAAAGAGAACCAAAAGGAGAATTTTCTTTCGTCAAAATTTTTCAGAAAATCACGTTTTAAGGAAATCCCGCATCGTGCGAAATTATCTTGTTTTTCCTAAACAACACGTTGTAAGTCGAAAAGCTTTCATGTTGCGTGTATGTCTAAGTGTGTAGCCTCAAAAGAGAAGGCACAGGACAGTTTTCTCTCGAAAGGATATGTAAGAATACCACTTCATAAGGAAATACAGTTTTGCAGAGTAAAGACATATACGTACGCATTGGAAACTCTTTACGAGAAGAAATAACGCATCGTACAAAATTAGCTTGTATCTCCAAAACTACACGTTGTATCTCGAAAAGAATTGTTGTGGCGTGTACGTCTTAACATGTAGCATCTAAAGAGAACCAAAAGGAGAATTTTCTTTCGTCAAAATTTTTCAGAAAATCACGTTTTAAGGAAATCCCGCATCGTGCGAAATTATCTTGTGTTTCCTAAACAACACGTTGTAAGTCGAAAAGCTTTCATGTTGCGTGTATGTCTAAGTGTGTAGCCTCAAAAGAGAAGGCACAGGACAGTTTTCTCTCGAAAGGATATGTAAGAATACCACTTCATAAGGAAATACAGTTTTGCAGAGTAAAGACATATACGTACGCATTGGAAACTCTTTACGAGAAGAAATAACGCATCGTACAAAATTAGCTTGTATCTCCAAAACTACACGTTGTATCTCGAAAAGAATTGTTGTGGCGTGTACGTCTTAACATGTAGCATCTAAAGAGAACCAAAAGGAGAATTTTCTTTCGTCAAAATTTTTCAGAAAATCACGTTTTAAGGAAATCCCGCATCGTGCGAAATTATCTTGTTTTTCCTAAACAACACGTTGTAAGTCGAAAAGCTTTCATGTTGCGTGTATGTCTAAGTGTGTAGCCTCAAAAGAGAAGGCACAGGACAGTTTTCTCTCGAAAGGATATGTAAGAATACCACTTCATAAGGAAATACAGTTTTGCAGAGTAAAGACATATACGTACGCATTGGAAACTCTTTAGGAGAAGAAATAACGCATCGTACAAAATTAGCTTGTATCTCCAAAACTACACGTTGTATCTCGAAAAGAATTGTTGTGGCGTGTACGTCTTAACATGTAGCATCTAAAGAGAACCAAAAGGAGAATTTTCTTTCGTCAAAATTTTTCAGAAAATCACGTTTTAAGGAAATCCCGCATCGTGCGAAATTATCTTGTTTTTCCTAAACAACACGTTGTAAGTCGAAAAGCTTTCATGTTGCGTGTATGTCTAAGTGTGTAGCCTCAAAAGAGAAGGCACAGGACAGTTTTCTCTCGAAAGGATATGTAAGAATACCACTTCATAAGGAAATACAGTTTTGCAGAGTAAAGACATATACGTACGCATTGGAAACTCTTTACGAGAAGAAATAACGCATCGTACAAAATTAGCTTGTATCTCCAAAACTACACGTTGTATCTCGAAAAGAATTGTTGTGGCGTGTACGTCTTAACATGTAGCATCGAAAGAGAACCAAAAGGAGAATTTTCTTTCGTCAAAATTTTTCAGAAAATCACGTTTTAAGGAAATCCCGCATCGTGCGAAATTATCTTGTTTTTCCTAAACAACACGTTGTAAGTCGAAAAGCTTTCATGTTGCGTGTATGTCTAAGTGTGTAGCCTCAAAAGAGAAGGCACAGGACAGTTTTCTCTCGAAAGGATATGTAAGAATACCACTTCATAAGGAAATACAGTTTTGCAGAGTAAAGACATATACGTACGCATTGGAAACTCTTTACGAGAAGAAATAACGCATCGTACAAAATTAGCTTGTATCTCCAAAACTACACGTTGTATCTCGAAAAGAATTGTTGTGGCGTGTACGTCTTAACATGTAGCATCTAAAGAGAACCAAAAGGAGAATTTTCTTTCGTCAAAATTTTTCAGAAAATCACGTTTTAAGGAAATCCCGCATCGTGCGAAATTATCTTGTTTTTCCTAAACAACACGTTGTAAGTCGAAAAGCTTTCATGTTGCGTGTATGTCTAAGTGTGTAGCCTCAAAAGAGAAGGCACAGGACAGTTTTCTCTCGAAAGGATATGTAAGAATACCACTTCATAAGGAAATACAGTTTTGCAGAGTAAAGACATATACGTACGCATTGGAAACTCTTTAGGAGAAGAAATAACGCATCGTACAAAATTAGCTTGTATCTCCAAAACTACACGTTGTATCTCGAAAAGAATTGTTGTGGCGTGTACGTCTTAACATGTAGCATCTAAAGAGAACCAAAAGGAGAATTTTCTTTCGTCAAAATTTTTCAGAAAATCACGTTTTAAGGAAATCCCGCATCGTGCGAAATTATCTTGTTTTTCCTAAACAACACGTTGTAAGTCGAAAAGCTTTCATGTTGCGTGTATGTCTAAGTGTGTAGCCTCAAAAGAGAAGGCACAGGACAGTTTTCTCTCGAAAGGATATGTAAGAATACCACTTCATAAGGAAATACAGTTTTGCAGAGTAAAGACATATACGTACGCATTGGAAACTCTTTACGAGAAGAAATAACGCATCGTACAAAATTAGCTTGTATCTCCAAAACTACACGTTGTATCTCGAAAAGAATTGTTGTGGCGTGTACGTCTTAACATGTAGCATCTAAAGAGAACCAAAAGGAGAATTTTCTTTCGTCAAAATTTTTCAGAAAATCACGTTTTAAGGAAATCCCGCATCGTGCGAAATTATCTTGTTTTTCCTAAACAACACGTTGTAAGTCGAAAAGCTTTCATGTTGCGTGTATGTCTAAGTGTGTAGCCTCAAAAGAGAAGGCACAGGACAGTTTTCTCTCGAAAGGATATGTAAGAATACCACTTCATAAGGAAATACAGTTTTGCAGAGTAAAGACATATACGTACGCATTGGAAACTCTTTAGGAGAAGAAATAACGCATCGTACAAAATTAGCTTGTATCTCCAAAACTACACGTTGTATCTCGAAAAGAATTGTTGTGGCGTGTACGTCTTAACATGTAGCATCTAAAGAGAACCAAAAGGAGAATTTTCTTTCGTCAAAATTTTTCAGAAAATCACGTTTTAAGGAAATCCCGCATCGTGCGAAATTATCTTGTTTTTCCTAAACAACACGTTGTAAGTCGAAAAGCTTTCATGTTGCGTGTATGTCTAAGTGTGTAGCCTCAAAAGAGAAGGCACAGGACAGTTTTCTCTCGAAAGGATATGTAAGAATACCACTTCATAAGGAAATACAGTTTTGCAGAGTAAAGACATATACGTACGCATTGGAAACTCTTTACGAGAAGAAATAACGCATCGTACAAAATTAGCTTGTATCTCCAAAACTACACGTTGTATCTCGAAAAGAATTGTTGTGGCGTGTACGTCTTAACATGTAGCATCTAAAGAGAACCAAAAGGAGAATTTTCTTTCGTCAAAATTTTTCAGAAAATCACGTTTTAAGGAAATCCCGCATCGTGCGAAATTATCTTGTTTTTCCTAAACAACACGTTGTAAGTGGAAAAGCTTTCATGTTGCGTGTATGTCTAAGTGTGTAGCCTCAAAAGAGAAGGCACAGGACAGTTTTCTCTCGAAAGGATATGTAAGAATACCACTTCATAAGGAAATACAGTTTTGCAGAGTAAAGACATATACGTACGCATTGGAAACTCTTTACGAGAAGAAATAACGCATCGTACAAAATTAGCTTGTATCTCCAAAACTACACGTTGTATCTCGAAAAGAATTGTTGTGGCGTGTACGACTTAACATGTAGCATCTAAAGAGAACCAAAAGGAGAATTTTCTTTCGTCAAAATTTTTCAGAAAATCACGTTTTAAGGAAATCCCGCATCGTGCGAAATTATCTTGTGTTTCCTAAACAACACGTTGTAAGTCGAAAAGCTTTCATGTTGCGTGTATGTCTAAGTGTGTAGCCTCAAAAGAGAAGGCACAGGACAGTTTTCTCTCGAAAGGATATGTAAGAATACCACTTCATAAGGAAATACAGTTTTGCAGAGTAAAGACATATACGTACGCATTGGAAACTCTTTAGGAGAAGAAATAACGCATCGTACAAAATTAGCTTGTATCTCCAAAACTACACGTTGTATCTCGAAAAGAATTGTTGTGGCGTGTACGTCTTAACATGTAGCATCTAAAGAGAACCAAAAGGAGAATTTTCTTTCGTCAAAATTTTTCAGAAAATCACGTTTTAAGGAAATCCCGCATCGTGCGAAATTATCTTGTTTTTCCTAAACAACACGTTGTAAGTCGAAAAGCTTTCATGTTGCGTGTATGTCTAAGTGTGTAGCCTCAAAAGAGAAGGCACAGGACAGTTTTCTCTCGAAAGGATATGTAAGAATACCACTTCATAAGGAAATACAGTTTTGCAGAGTAAAGACATATACGTACGCATTGGAAACTCTTTACGAGAAGAAATAACGCATCGTACAAAATTAGCTTGTATCTCCAAAACTACACGTTGTATCTCGAAAAGAATTGTTGTGGCGTGTACGTCTTAACATGTAGCATCGAAAGAGAACCAAAAGGAGAATTTTCTTTCGTCAAAATTTTTCAGAAAATCACGTTTTAAGGAAATCCCGCATCGTGCGAAATTATCTTGTTTTTCCTAAACAACACGTTGTAAGTCGAAAAGCTTTCATGTTGCGTGTATGTCTAAGTGTGTAGCCTCAAAAGAGAAGGCACAGGACAGTTTTCTCTCGAAAGGATATGTAAGAATACCACTTCATAAGGAAATACAGTTTTGCAGAGTAAAGACATATACGTACGCATTGGAAACTCTTTACGAGAAGAAATAACGCATCGTACAAAATTAGCTTGTATCTCCAAAACTACACGTTGTATCTCGAAAAGAATTGTTGTGGCGTGTACGTCTTAACATGTAGCATCTAAAGAGAACCAAAAGGAGAATTTTCTTTCGTCAAAATTTTTCAGAAAATCACGTTTTAAGGAAATCCCGCATCGTGCGAAATTATCTTGTTTTTCCTAAACAACACGTTGTAAGTCGAAAAGCTTTCATGTTGCGTGTATGTCTAAGTGTGTAGCCTCAAAAGAGAAGGCACAGGACAGTTTTCTCTCGAAAGGATATGTAAGAATACCACTTCATAAGGAAATACAGTTTTGCAGAGTAAAGACATATACGTACGCATTGGAAACTCTTTAGGAGAAGAAATAACGCATCGTACAAAATTAGCTTGTATCTCCAAAACTACACGTTGTATCTCGAAAAGAATTGTTGTGGCGTGTACGTCTTAACATGTAGCATCTAAAGAGAACCAAAAGGAGAATTTTCTTTCGTCAAAATTTTTCAGAAAATCACGTTTTAAGGAAATCCCGCATCGTGCGAAATTATCTTGTTTTTCCTAAACAACACGTTGTAAGTCGAAAAGCTTTCATGTTGCGTGTATGTCTAAGTGTGTAGCCTCAAAAGAGAAGGCACAGGACAGTTTTCTCTCGAAAGGATATGTAAGAATACCACTTCATAAGGAAATACAGTTTTGCAGAGTAAAGACATATACGTACGCATTGGAAACTCTTTACGAGAAGAAATAACGCATCGTACAAAATTAGCTTGTATCTCCAAAACTACACGTTGTATCTCGAAAAGAATTGTTGTGGCGTGTACGTCTTAACATGTAGCATCTAAAGAGAACCAAAAGGAGAATTTTCTTTCGTCAAAATTTTTCAGAAAATCACGTTTTAAGGAAATCCCGCATCGTGCGAAATTATCTTGTTTTTCCTAAACAACACGTTGTAAGTCGAAAAGCTTTCATGTTGCGTGTATGTCTAAGTGTGTAGCCTCAAAAGAGAAGGCACAGGACAGTTTTCTCTCGAAAGGATATGTAAGAATACCACTTCATAAGGAAATACAGTTTTGCAGAGTAAAGACATATACGTACGCATTGGAAACTCTTTAGGAGAAGAAATAACGCATCGTACAAAATTAGCTTGTATCTCCAAAACTACACGTTGTATCTCGAAAAGAATTGTTGTGGCGTGTACGTCTTAACATGTAGCATCTAAAGAGAACCAAAAGGAGAATTTTCTTTCGTCAAAATTTTTCAGAAAATCACGTTTTAAGGAAATCCCGCATCGTGCGAAATTATCTTGTTTTTCCTAAACAACACGTTGTAAGTCGAAAAGCTTTCATGTTGCGTGTATGTCTAAGTGTGTAGCCTCAAAAGAGAAGGCACAGGACAGTTTTCTCTCGAAAGGATATGTAAGAATACCACTTCATAAGGAAATACAGTTTTGCAGAGTAAAGACATATACGTACGCATTGGAAACTCTTTACGAGAAGAAATAACGCATCGTACAAAATTAGCTTGTATCTCCAAAACTACACGTTGTATCTCGAAAAGAATTGTTGTGGCGTGTACGTCTTAACATGTAGCATCTAAAGAGAACCAAAAGGAGAATTTTCTTTCGTCAAAATTTTTCAGAAAATCACGTTTTAAGGAAATCCCGCATCGTGCGAAATTATCTTGTTTTTCCTAAACAACACGTTGTAAGTGGAAAAGCTTTCATGTTGCGTGTATGTCTAAGTGTGTAGCCTCAAAAGAGAAGGCACAGGACAGTTTTCTCTCGAAAGGATATGTAAGAATACCACTTCATAAGGAAATACAGTTTTGCAGAGTAAAGACATATACGTACGCATTGGAAACTCTTTACGAGAAGAAATAACGCATCGTACAAAATTAGCTTGTATCTCCAAAACTACACGTTGTATCTCGAAAAGAATTGTTGTGGCGTGTACGACTTAACATGTAGCATCTAAAGAGAACCAAAAGGAGAATTTTCTTTCGTCAAAATTTTTCAGAAAATCACGTTTTAAGGAAATCCCGCATCGTGCGAAATTATCTTGTGTTTCCTAAACAACACGTTGTAAGTCGAAAAGCTTTCATGTTGCGTGTATGTCTAAGTGTGTAGCCTCAAAAGAGAAGGCACAGGACAGTTTTCTCTCGAAAGGATATGTAAGAATACCACTTCATAAGGAAATACAGTTTTGCAGAGTAAAGACATATACGTACGCATTGGAAACTCTTTACGAGAAGAAATAACGCATTGTACAAAATTAGCTTGTATCTCCAAAACTACACGTTGTATCTGGAAAAGAATTGTTGTGGCGTGTACGTCTTAACATGTAGCATCGAAAGAGAACCAAAAGGAGAATTTTCTTTCGTCAAAATTTTTCAGAAAATCACGTTTTAAGGAAATCCCGCATCGTGCGAAATTATCTTGTTTTTCCTAAACAACACGTTGTAAGTCGAAAAGCTTTCATGTTGCGTGTATGTCTAAGTGTGTAGCCTCAAAAGAGAAGGCACAGGACAGTTTTCTCTCGAAAGGATATGTAAGAATACCACTTCATAAGGAAATACAGTTTTGCAGAGTAAAGACATATACGTACGCATTGGAAACTCTTTACGAGAAGAAATAACGCATCGTACAAAATTAGCTTGTATCTCCAAAACTACACGTTGTATCTCGAAAAGAATTGTTGTGGCGTGTACGTCTTAACATGTAGCATCTAAAGAGAACCAAAAGGAGAATTTTCTTTCGTCAAAATTTTTCAGAAAATCACGTTTTAAGGAAATCCCGCATCGTGCGAAATTATCTTGTTTTTCCTAAACAACACGTTGTAAGTCGAAAAGCTTTCATGTTGCGTGTATGTCTAAGTGTGTAGCCTCAAAAGAGAAGGCACAGGACAGTTTTCTCTCGAAAGGATATGTAAGAATACCACTTCATAAGGAAATACAGTTTTGCAGAGTAAAGACATATACGTACGCATTGGAAACTCTTTACGAGAAGAAATAACGCATCGTACAAAATTAGCTTGTATCTCCAAAACTACACGTTGTATCTCGAAAAGAATTGTTGTGGCGTGTACGTCTTAACATGTAGCATCTAAAGAGAACCAAAAGGAGAATTTTCTTTCGTCAAAATTTTTCAGAAAATCACGTTTTAAGGAAATCCCGCATCGTGCGAAATTATCTTGTTTTTCCTAAACAACACGTTGTAAGTCGAAAAGCTTTCATGTTGCGTGTATGTCTAAGTGTGTAGCCTCAAAAGAGAAGGCACAGGACAGTTTTCTCTCGAAAGGATATGTAAGAATACCACTTCATAAGGAAATACAGTTTTGCAGAGTAAAGACATATACGTACGCATTGGAAACTCTTTACGAGAAGAAATAACGCATCGTACAAAATTAGCTTGTATCTCCAAAACTACACGTTGTATCTCGAAAAGAATTGTTGTGGCGTGTACGTCTTAACATGTAGCATCTAAAGAGAACCAAAAGGAGAATTTTCTTTCGTCAAAATTTTTCAGAAAATCACGTTTTAAGGAAATCCCGCATCGTGCGAAATTATCTTGTTTTTCCTAAACAACACGTTGTAAGTCGAAAAGCTTTCATGTTGCGTGTATGTCTAAGTGTGTAGCCTCAAAAGAGAAGGCACAGGACAGTTTTCTCTCGAAAGGATATGTAAGAATACCACTTCATAAGGAAATACAGTTTTGCAGAGTAAAGACATATACGTACGCATTGGAAACTCTTTACGAGAAGAAATAACGCATCGTACAAAATTAGCTTGTATCTCCAAAACTACACGTTGTATCTCGAAAAGAATTGTTGTGGCGTGTACGTCTTAACATGTAGCATCTAAAGAGAACCAAAAGGAGAATTTTCTTTCGTCAAAATTTTTCAGAAAATCACGTTTTAAGGAAATCCCGCATCGTGCGAAATTATCTTGTTTTTCCTAAACAACACGTTGTAAGTCGAAAAGCTTTCATGTTGCGTGTATGTCTAAGTGTGTAGCCTCAAAAGAGAAGGCACAGGACAGTTTTCTCTCGAAAGGATATGTAAGAATACCACTTCATAAGGAAATACAGTTTTGCAGAGTAAAGACATATACGTACGCATTGGAAACTCTTTACGAGAAGAAATAACGCATCGTACAAAATTAGCTTGTATCTCCAAAACTACACGTTGTATCTCGAAAAGAATTGTTGTGGCGTGTACGTCTTAACATGTAGCATCTAAAGAGAACCAAAAGGAGAATTTTCTTTCGTCAAAATTTTTCAGAAAATCACGTTTTAAGGAAATCCCGCATCGTGCGAAATTATCTTGTTTTTCCTAAACAACACGTTGTAAGTGGAAAAGCTTTCATGTTGCGTGTATGTCTAAGTGTGTAGCCTCAAAAGAGAAGGCACAGGACAGTTTTCTCTCGAAAGGATATGTAAGAATACCACTTCATAAGGAAATACAGTTTTGCAGAGTAAAGACATATACGTACGCATTGGAAACTCTTTACGAGAAGAAATAACGCATCGTACAAAATTAGCTTGTATCTCCAAAACTACACGTTGTATCTCGAAAAGAATTGTTGTGGCGTGTACGTCTTAACATGTAGCATCTAAAGAGAACCAAAAGGAGAATTTTCTTTGGTCAAAATTTTTCAGAAAATCACGTTTTAAGGAAATCCCGCATCGTGCGAAATTATCTTGTGTTTCCTAAACAACACGTTGTAAGTCGAAAAGCTTTCATGTTGCGTGTATGTCTAAGTGTGTAGCCTCAAAAGAGAAGGCACAGGACAGTTTTCTCTCGAAAGGATATGTAAGAATACCACTTCATAAGGAAATACAGTTTTGCAGAGTAAAGACATATACGTACGCATTGGAAACTCTTTACGAGAAGAAATAACGCATCGTACAAAATTAGCTTGTATCTCCAAAACTACACGTTGTATCTGGAAAAGAATTGTTGTGGCGTGTACGTCTTAACATGTAGCATCGAAAGAGAACCAAAAGGAGAATTTTCTTTCGTCAAAATTTTTCAGAAAATCACGTTTTAAGGAAATCCCGCATCGTGCGAAATTATCTTGTTTTTCCTAAACAACACGTTGTAAGTCGAAAAGCTTTCATGTTGCGTGTATGTCTAAGTGTGTAGCCTCAAAAGAGAAGGCACAGGACAGTTTTCTCTCGAAAGGATATGTAAGAATACCACTTCATAAGGAAATACAGTTTTGCAGAGTAAAGACATATACGTACGCATTGGAAACTCTTTACGAGAAGAAATAACGCATCGTACAAAATTAGCTTGTATCTCCAAAACTACACGTTGTATCTCGAAAAGAATTGTTGTGGCGTGTACGTCTTAACATGTAGCATCTAAAGAGAACCAAAAGGAGAATTTTCTTTCGTCAAAATTTTTCAGAAAATCACGTTTTAAGGAAATCCCGCATCGTGCGAAATTATCTTGTTTTTCCTAAACAACACGTTGTAAGTGGAAAAGCTTTCATGTTGCGTGTATGTCTAAGTGTGTAGCCTCAAAAGAGAAGGCACAGGACAGTTTTCTCTCGAAAGGATATGTAAGAATACCACTTCATAAGGAAATACAGTTTTGCAAAGTAAAGACATATACGTACGCATTGGAAACTCTTTACGAGAAGAAATAACGCATCGTACAAAATTAGCTTGTATCTCCAAAACTACACGTTGTATCTCGAAAAGAATTGTTGTGGCGTGTACGTCTTAACATGTAGCATCTAAAGAGAACCAAAAGGAGAATTTTCTTTCGTCAAAATTTTTCAGAAAATCACGTTTTAAGGAAATCCCGCATCGTGCGAAATTATCTTGTTTTTCCTAAACAACACGTTGTAAGTCGAAAAGCTTTCATGTTGCGTGTATGTCTAAGTGTGTAGCCTCAAAAGAGAAGGCACAGGACAGTTTTCTCTCGAAAGGATATGTAAGAATACCACTTCATAAGGAAATACAGTTTTGCAGAGTAAAGACATATACGTACGCATTGGAAACTCTTTACGAGAAGAAATAACGCATCGTACAAAATTAGCTTGTATCTCCAAAACTACACGTTGTATCTCGAAAAGAATTGTTGTGGCGTGTACGTCTTAACATGTAGCATCTAAAGAGAACCAAAAGGAGAATTTTCTTTCGTCAAAATTTTTCAGAAAATCACGTTTTAAGGAAATCCCGCATCGTGCGAAATTATCTTGTTTTTCCTAAACAACACGTTGTAAGTCGAAAAGCTTTCATGTTGCGTGTATGTCTAAGTGTGTAGCCTCAAAAGAGAAGGCACAGGACAGTTTTCTCTCGAAAGGATATGTAAGAATACCACTTCATAAGGAAATACAGTTTTGCAGAGTAAAGACATATACGTACGCATTGGAAACTCTTTAGGAGAAGAAATAACGCATCGTACAAAATTAGCTTGTATCTCCAAAACTACACGTTGTATCTCGAAAAGAATTGTTGTGGCGTGTACGTCTTAACATGTAGCATCTAAAGAGAACCAAAAGGAGAATTTTCTTTCGTCAAAATTTTTCAGAAAATCACGTTTTAAGGAAATCCCGCATCGTGCGAAATTATCTTGTTTTTCCTAAACAACACGTTGTAAGTCGAAAAGCTTTCATGTTGCGTGTATGTCTAAGTGTGTAGCCTCAAAAGAGAAGGCACAGGACAGTTTTCTCTCGAAAGGATATGTAAGAATACCACTTCATAAGGAAATACAGTTTTGCAGAGTAAAGACATATACGTACGCATTGGAAACTCTTTAGGAGAAGAAATAACGCATCGTACAAAATTAGCTTGTATCTCCAAAACTACACGTTGTATCTCGAAAAGAATTGTTGTGGCGTGTACGTCTTAACATGTAGCATCTAAAGAGAACCAAAAGGAGAATTTTCTTTCGTCAAAATTTTTCAGAAAATCACGTTTTAAGGAAATCCCGCATCGTGCGAAATTATCTTGTTTTTCCTAAACAACACGTTGTAAGTCGAAAAGCTTTCATGTTGCGTGTATGTCTAAGTGTGTAGCCTCAAAAGAGAAGGCACAGGACAGTTTTCTCTCGAAAGGATATGTAAGAATACCACTTCATAAGGAAATACAGTTTTGCAGAGTAAAGACATATACGTACGCATTGGAAACTCTTTACGAGAAGAAATAACGCATCGTACAAAATTAGCTTGTATCTCCAAAACTACACGTTGTATCTCGAAAAGAATTGTTGTGGCGCGTACGTCTTAACATGTAGCATCTAAAGAGAACCAAAAGGAGAATTTTCTTTCGTCAAAATTTTTCAGAAAATCACGTTTTAAGGAAATCCCGCATCGTGCGAAATTATCTTGTTTTTCCTAAACAACACGTTGTAAGTCGAAAAGCTTTCATGTTGCGTGTATGTCTAAGTGTGTAGCCTCAAAAGAGAAGGCACAGGACAGTTTTCTCTCGAAAGGATATGTAAGAATACCACTTCATAAGGAAATACAGTTTTGCAGAGTAAAGACATATACGTACGCATTGGAAACTCTTTACGAGAAGAAATAACGCATCGTACAAAATTAGCTTGTATCTCCAAAACTACACGTTGTATCTCGAAAAGAATTGTTGTGGCGTGTACGTCTTAACATGTAGCATCTAAAGAGAACCAAAAGGAGAATTTTCTTTCGTCAAAATTTTTCAGAAAATCACGTTTTAAGGAAATCCCGCATCGTGCGAAATTATCTTGTGTTTCCTAAACAACACGTTGTAAGTCGAAAAGCTTTCATGTTGCGTGTATGTCTAAGTGTGTAGCCTCAAAAGAGAAGGCACAGGACAGTTTTCTCTCGAAAGGATATGTAAGAATACCACTTCATAAGGAAATACAGTTTTGCAGAGTAAAGACATATACGTACGCATTGGAAACTCTTTACGAGAAGAAATAACGCATCGTACAAAATTAGCTTGTATCTCCAAAACTACACGTTGTATCTCGAAAAGAATTGTTGTGGCGTGTACGTCTTAACATGTAGCATCTAAAGAGAACCAAAAGGAGAATTTTCTTTCGTCAAAATTTTTCAGAAAATCACGTTTTAAGGAAATCCCGCACGTGCGAAATTATCTTGTTTTTCCTAAACAACACGTTGTAAGTCGAAAAGCTTTCATGTTGCGTGTATGTCTAAGTGTGTAGCCTCAAAAGAGAAGGCACAGGACAGTTTTCTCTCGAAAGGATATGTAAGAATACCACTTCATAAGGAAATACAGTTTTGCAGAGTAAAGACATATACGTACGCATTGGAAACTCTTTAGGAGAAGAAATAACGCATCGTACAAAATTAGCTTGTATCTCCAAAACTACACGTTGTATCTCGAAAAGAATTGTTGTGGCGTGTACGTCTTAACATGTAGCATCTAAAGAGAACCAAAAGGAGAATTTTCTTTCGTCAAAATTTTTCAGAAAATCACGTTTTAAGGAAATCCCGCATCGTGCGAAATTATCTTGTTTTTCCTAAACAACACGTTGTAAGTCGAAAAGCTTTCATGTTGCGTGTATGTCTAAGTGTGTAGCCTCAAAAGAGAAGGCACAGGACAGTTTTCTCTCGAAAGGATATGTAAGAATACCACTTCATAAGGAAATACAGTTTTGCAGAGTAAAGACATATACGTACGCATTGGAAACTCTTTACGAGAAGAAATAACGCATCGTACAAAATTAGCTTGTATCTCCAAAACTACACGTTGTATCTCGAAAAGAATTGTTGTGGCGTGTACGTCTTAACATGTAGCATCGAAAGAGAACCAAAAGGAGAATTTTCTTTCGTCAAAATTTTTCAGAAAATCACGTTTTAAGGAAATCCCGCATCGTGCGAAATTATCTTGTTTTTCCTAAACAACACGTTGTAAGTCGAAAAGCTTTCATGTTGCGTGTATGTCTAAGTGTGTAGCCTCAAAAGAGAAGGCACAGGACAGTTTTCTCTCGAAAGGATATGTAAGAATACCACTTCATAAGGAAATACAGTTTTGCAGAGTAAAGACATATACGTACGCATTGGAAACTCTTTACGAGAAGAAATAACGCATCGTACAAAATTAGCTTGTATCTCCAAAACTACACGTTGTATCTCGAAAAGAATTGTTGTGGCGTGTACGTCTTAACATGTAGCATCTAAAGAGAACCAAAATGAGAATTTTCTTTCGTCAAAATTTTTCAGAAAATCACGTTTTAAGGAAATCCCGCATCGTGCGAAATTATCTTGTTTTTCCTAAACAACACGTTGTAAGTGGAAAAGCTTTCATGTTGCGTGTATGTCTAAGTGTGTAGCCTCAAAAGAGAAGGCACAGGACAGTTTTCTCTCGAAAGGATATGTAAGAATACCACTTCATAAGGAAATACAGTTTTGCAAAGTAAAGACATATACGTACGCATTGGAAACTCTTTACGAGAAGAAATAACGCATCGTACAAAATTAGCTTGTATCTCCAAAACTACACGTTGTATCTCGAAAAGAATTGTTGTGGCGTGTACGTCTTAACATGTAGCATCTAAAGAGAACCAAAAGGAGAATTTTCTTTCGTCAAAATTTTTCAGAAAATCACGTTTTAAGGAAATCCCGCATCGTGCGAAATTATCTTGTTTTTCCTAAACAACACGTTGTAAGTCGAAAAGCTTTCATGTTGCGTGTATGTCTAAGTGTGTAGCCTCAAAAGAGAAGGCACAGGACAGTTTTCTCTCGAAAGGATATGTAAGAATACCACTTCATAAGGAAATACAGTTTTGCAGAGTAAAGACATATACGTACGCATTGGAAACTCTTTACGAGAAGAAATAACGCATCGTACAAAATTAGCTTGTATCTCCAAAACTACACGTTGTATCTCGAAAAGAATTGTTGTGGCGTGTACGTCTTAACATGTAGCATCTAAAGAGAACCAAAAGGAGAATTTTCTTTCGTCAAAATTTTTCAGAAAATCACGTTTTAAGGAAATCCCGCATCGTGCGAAATTATCTTGTTTTTCCTAAACAACACGTTGTAAGTCGAAAAGCTTTCATGTTGCGTGTATGTCTAAGTGTGTAGCCTCAAAAGAGAAGGCACAGGACAGTTTTCTCTCGAAAGGATATGTAAGAATACCACTTCATAAGGAAATACAGTTTTGCAGAGTAAAGACATATACGTACGCATTGGAAACTCTTTACGAGAAGAAATAACGCATCGTACAAAATTAGCTTGTATCTCCAAAACTACACGTTGTATCTCGAAAAGAATTGTTGTGGCGTGTACGTCTTAACATGTAGCATCTAAAGAGAACCAAAAGGAGAATTTTCTTTCGTCAAAATTTTTCAGAAAATCACGTTTTAAGGAAATCCCGCATCGTGCGAAATTATCTTGTTTTTCCTAAACAACACGTTGTAAGTCGAAAAGCTTTCATGTTGCGTGTATGTCTAAGTGTGTAGCCTCAAAAGAGAAGGCACAGGACAGTTTTCTCTCGAAAGGATATGTAAGAATACCACTTCATAAGGAAATACAGTTTTGCAGAGTAAAGACATATACGTACGCATTGGAAACTCTTTACGAGAAGAAATAACGCATCGTACAAAATTAGCTTGTATCTCCAAAACTACACGTTGTATCTCGAAAAGAATTGTTGTGGCGTGTACGTCTTAACATGTAGTATCTAAAGAGAACCAAAAGGAGAATTTTCTTTCGTCAAAATTTTTCAGAAAATCACGTTTTAAGGAAATCCCGCATCGTGCGAAATTATCTTGTTTTTCCTAAACAACACGTTGTAAGTCGAAAAGCTTTCATGTTGCGTGTATGTCTAAGTGTGTAGCCTCAAAAGAGAAGGCACAGGACAGTTTTCTCTCGAAAGGGTATGTAAGAATACCACTTCATAAGGAAATACAGTTTTGCAGAGTAAAGACATATACGTACGCATTGGAAACTCTTTACGAGAAGAAATAACGCATCGTACAAAATTAGCTTGTATCTCCAAAACTACTCGTTGTATCTCGAAAAGAATTGTTGTGGCGTGTACGTCTTAACATGTAGCATCTAAAGAGAACCAAAAGGAGAATTTTCTTTCATCAAAATTTTTCAGAAAATCACGTTTTAAGGAAATCCCGCATCGTGTGAAATTATCTTGTTTTTCCTAAACAACACGTTGTAAGTCGAAAAGCTTTCATGTTGCGTGTATGTCTAAGTGTGTAGCCTCAAAGGAGAAGGCACAGGACAGTTTTCTCTCGAAAGGATATGTAAGAATACCACTTCATAAGGAAATACAGTTTTGCAGAGTAAAGACATATACGTACGCATTGGAAACTCTTTACGAGAAGAAATAACGCATCGTACAAAATTAGCTTGTATCTCCAAAACTACACGTTGTATCTCGAAAAGAATTGTTGTGGCGTGTACGTCTTAACATGTAGCATCTAAAGAGAACCAAAAGGAGAATTTTCTTTCGTCAAAATTTTTCAGAAAATCACGTTTTAAGGAAATCCCGCATCGTGCGAAATTATCTTGTTTTTCCTAAACAACACGTTGTAAGTCGAAAAGCTTTCATGTTGCGTGTATGTCTAAGTGTGTAGCCTCAAAAGAGAAGGCACAGGACAGTTTTCTCTCGAAAGGATATGTAAGAATACCACTTCATAAGGAAATACAGTTTTGCAGAGTAAAGACATATACGTACGCATTGGAAACTCTTTACGAGAAGAAATAACGCATCGTACAAAATTAGCTTGTATCTCCAAAACTACACGTTGTATCTCGAAAAGAATTGTTGTGGCGTGTACGTCTTAACATGTAGTATCTAAAGAGAACCAAAAGGAGAATTTTCTTTCGTCAAAATTTTTCAGAAAATCACGTTTTAAGGAAATCCCGCATCGTGCGAAATTATCTTGTTTTTCCTAAACAACACGTTGTAAGTCGAAAAGCTTTCATGTTGCGTGTATGTCTAAGTGTGTAGCCTCAAAAGAGAAGGCACAGGACAGTTTTCTCTCGAAAGGGTATGTAAGAATACCACTTCATAAGGAAATACAGTTTTGCAGAGTAAAGACATATACGTACGCATTGGAAACTCTTTACGAGAAGAAATAACGCATCGTACAAAATTAGCTTGTATCTCCAAAACTACTCGTTGTATCTCGAAAAGAATTGTTGTGGCGTGTACGTCTTAACATGTAGCATCTAAAGAGAACCAAAAGGAGAATTTTCTTTCGTCAAAATTTTTCAGAAAATCACGTTTTAAGGAAATCCCGCATCGTGCGAAATTATCTTGTTTTTCCTAAACAACACGTTGTAAGTCGAAAAGCTTTCATGTTGCGTGTATGTCTAAGTGTGTAGCCTCAAAGGAGAAGGCACAGGACAGTTTTCTCTCGAAAGGATATGTAAGAATACCACTTCATAAGGAAATACAGTTTTGCAGAGTAAAGACATATACGTACGCATTGGAAACTCTTTACGAGAAGAAATAACGCATCGTACAAAATTAGCTTGTATCTCCAAAACTACACGTTGTATCTCGAAAAGAATTGTTGTGGCGTGTACGTCTTAACATGTAGCATCTAAAGAGAACCAAAAGGAGAATTTTCTTTCGTCAAAATTTTTCAGAAAATCACGTTTTAAGGAAATCCCGCATCGTGCGAAATTATCTTGTTTTTCCTAAACAACACGTTGTAAGTCGAAAAGCTTTCATGTTGCGTGTATGTCTAAGTGTGTAGCCTCAAAAGAGAAGGCACAGGACAGTTTTCTCTCGAAAGGATATGTAAGAATACCACTTCATAAGGAAATACAGTTTTGCAGAGTAAAGACATATACGTACGCATTGGAAACTCTTTAGGAGAAGAAATAACGCATCGTACAAAATTAGCTTGTATCTCCAAAACTACACGTTGTATCTCGAAAAGAATTGTTGTGGCGTGTACGTCTTAACATGTAGCATCTAAAGAGAACCAAAAGGAGAATTTTCTTTCGTCAAAATTTTTCAGAAAATCACGTTTTAAGGAAATCCCGCATCGTGCGAAATTATCTTGTTTTTCCTAAACAACACGTTGTAAGTCGAAAAGCTTTCATGTTGCGTGTATGTCTAAGTGTGTAGCCTCAAAAGAGAAGGCACAGGACAGTTTTCTCTCGAAAGGATATGTAAGAATACCACTTCATAAGGAAATACAGTTTTGCAGAGTAAAGACATATACGTACGCATTGGAAACTCTTTAGGAGAAGAAATAACGCATCGTACAAAATTAGCTTGTATCTCCAAAACTACACGTTGTATCTCGAAAAGAATTGTTGTGGCGTGTACGTCTTAACATGTAGCATCTAAAGAGAACCAAAAGGAGAATTTTCTTTCGTCAAAATTTTTCAGAAAATCACGTTTTAAGGAAATCCCGCATCGTGCGAAATTATCTTGTTTTTCCTAAACAACACGTTGTAAGTCGAAAAGCTTTCATGTTGCGTGTATGTCTAAGTGTGTAGCCTCAAAAGAGAAGGCACAGGACAGTTTTCTCTCGAAAGGATATGTAAGAATACCACTTCATAAGGAAATACAGTTTTGCAGAGTAAAGACATATACGTACGCATTGGAAACTCTTTACGAGAAGAAATAACGCATCGTACAAAATTAGCTTGTATCTCCAAAACTACACGTTGTATCTCGAAAAGAATTGTTGTGGCGTGTACGTCTTAACATGTAGCATCTAAAGAGAACCAAAAGGAGAATTTTCTTTCGTCAAAATTTTTCAGAAAATCACGTTTTAAGGAAATCCCGCATCGTGCGAAATTATCTTGTTTTTCCTAAACAACACGTTGTAAGTCGAAAAGCTTTCATGTTGCGTGTATGTCTAAGTGTGTAGCCTCAAAAGAGAAGGCACAGGACAGTTTTCTCTCGAAAGGATATGTAAGAATACCACTTCATAAGGAAATACAGTTTTGCAGAGTAAAGACATATACGTACGCATTGGAAACTCTTTACGAGAAGAAATAACGCATCGTACAAAATTAGCTTGTATCTCCAAAACTACACGTTGTATCTCGAAAAGAATTGTTGTGGCGTGTACGTCTTAACATGTAGTATCTAAAGAGAACCAAAAGGAGAATTTTCTTTCGTCAAAATTTTTCAGAAAATCACGTTTTAAGGAAATCCCGCATCGTGCGAAATTATCTTGTTTTTCCTAAACAACACGTTGTAAGTCGAAAAGCTTTCATGTTGCGTGTATGTCTAAGTGTGTAGCCTCAAAAGAGAAGGCACAGGACAGTTTTCTCTCGAAAGGGTATGTAAGAATACCACTTCATAAGGAAATACAGTTTTGCAGAGTAAAGACATATACGTACGCATTGGAAACTCTTTACGAGAAGAAATAACGCATCGTACAAAATTAGCTTGTATCTCCAAAACTACTCGTTGTATCTCGAAAAGAATTGTTGTGGCGTGTACGTCTTAACATGTAGCATCTAAAGAGAACCAAAAGGAGAATTTTCTTTCGTCAAAATTTTTCAGAAAATCACGTTTTAAGGAAATCCCGCATCGTGCGAAATTATCTTCTTTTTCCTAAACAACACGTTGTAAGTCGAAAAGCTTTCATGTTGCGTGTATGTCTAAGTGTGTAGCCTCAAAGGAGAAGGCACAGGACAGTTTTCTCTCGAAAGGATATGTAAGAATACCACTTCATAAGGAAATACAGTTTTGCAGAGTAAAGACATATACGTACGCATTGGAAACTCTTTACGAGAAGAAATAACGCATCGTACAAAATTAGCTTGTATCTCCAAAACTACACGTTGTATCTCGAAAAGAATTGTTGTGGCGTGTACGTCTTAACATGTAGCATCTAAAGAGAACCAAAAGGAGAATTTTCTTTCGTCAAAATTTTTCAGAAAATCACGTTTTAAGGAAATCCCGCATCGTGCGAAATTATCTTGTTTTTCCTAAACAACACGTTGTAAGTCGAAAAGCTTTCATGTTGCGTGTATGTCTAAGTGTGTAGCCTCAAAAGAGAAGGCACAGGACAGTTTTCTCTCGAAAGGATATGTAAGAATACCACTTCATAAGGAAATACAGTTTTGCAGAGTAAAGACATATACGTACGCATTGGAAACTCTTTACGAGAAGAAATAACGCATCGTACAAAATTAGCTTGTATCTCCAAAACTACACGTTGTATCTCGAAAAGAATTGTTGTGGCGTGTACGTCTTAACATGTAGCATCGAAAGAGAACCAAAAGGAGAATTTTCTTTCGTCAAAATTTTTCAGAAAATCACGTTTTAAGGAAATCCCGCATCGTGCGAAATTATCTTGTTTTTCCTAAACAACACGTTGTAAGTCGAAAAGCTTTCATGTTGCGTGTATGTCTAACTGTGTAGCCTCAAAAGAGAAGGCACAGGACAGTTTTCTCTCGAAAGGATATGTAAGAATACCACTTCATAAGGAAATACAGTTTTGCAGAGTAAAGACATATACGTACGCATTGGAAACTCTTTAGGAGAAGAAATAACGCATCGTACAAAATTAGCTTGTATCTCCAAAACTACACGTTGTATCTCGAAAAGAATTGTTGTGGCGTGTACGTCTTAACATGTAGCATCTAAAGAGAACCAAAAGGAGAATTTTCTTTCGTCAAAATTTTTCAGAAAATCACGTTTTAAGGAAATCCCGCATCGTGCGAAATTATCTTGTTTTTCCTAAACAACACGTTGTAAGTCGAAAAGCTTTCATGTTGCGTGTATGTCTAAGTGTGTAGCCTCAAAAGAGAAGGCACAGGACAGTTTTCTCTCGAAAGGATATGTAAGAATACCACTTCATAAGGAAATACAGTTTTGCAGAGTAAAGACATATACGTACGCATTGGAAACTCTTTACGAGAAGAAATAACGCATCGTACAAAATTAGCTTGTATCTCCAAAACTACACGTTGTATCTCGAAAAGAATTGTTGTGGCGTGTACGTCTTAACATGTAGCATCTAAAGAGAACCAAAAGGAGAATTTTCTTTCGTCAAAATTTTTCAGAAAATCACGTTTTAAGGAAATCCCGCATCGTGCGAAATTATCTTGTTTTTCCTAAACAACACGTTGTAAGTCGAAAAGCTTTCATATTGCGTGTATGTCTAAGTGTGTAGCCTCAAAAGAGAAGGCACAGGACAGTTTTCTCTCGAAAGGATATGTAAGAATACCACTTCATAAGGAAATACAGTTTTGCAGAGTAAAGACATATACGTACGCATTGGAAACTCTTTACGAGAAGAAATAACGCATCGTACAAAATTAGCTTGTATCTCCAAAACTACACGTTGTATCTCGAAAAGAATTGTTGTGGCGTGTACGTCTTAACATGTAGCATCTAAAGAGAACCAAAAGGAGAATTTTCTTTCGTCAAAATTTTTCAGAAAATCACGTTTTAAGGAAATCCCGCATCGTGCGAAATTATCTTGTTTTTCCTAAACAACACGTTGTAAGTCGAAAAGCTTTCATGTTGCGTGTATGTCTAAGTGTGTAGCCTCAAAAGAGAAGGCACAGGACAGTTTTCTCTCGAAAGAATATGTAAGAATACCACTTCATAAGGAAATACAGTTTTGCAGAGTAAAGACATATACGTACGCATTGGAAACTCTTTACGAGAAGAAATAACGCATCGTACAAAATTAGCTTGTATCTCCAAAACTACACGTTGTATCTCGAAAAGAATTGTTGTGGCGTGTACGTCTTAACATGTAGCATCTAAAGAGAACCAAAAGGAGAATTTTCTTTCGTCAAAATTTTTCAGAAAATCACGTTTTAAGGAAATCCCGCATCGTGCGAAATTATCTTGTTTTTCCTAAACAACACGTTGTAAGTGGAAAAGCTTTCATGTTGCGTGTATGTCTAAGTGTGTAGCCTCAAAAGAGAAGGCACAGGACAGTTTTCTCTCGAAAGGATATGTAAGAATACCACTTCATAAGGAAATACAGTTTTGCAGAGTAAAGACATATACGTACGCATTGGAAACTCTTTACGAGAAGAAATAACGCATCGTACAAAATTAGCTTGTATCTCCAAAACTACACGTTGTATCTCGAAAAGAATTGTTGTGGCGTGTACGTCTTAACATGTAGCATCTAAAGAGAACCAAAAGGAGAATTTTCTTTCGTCAAAATTTTTCAGAAAATCACGTTTTAAGGAAATCCCGCATCGTGCGAAATTATCTTGTTTTTCCTAAACAACACGTTGTAAGTCGAAAAGCTTTCATGTTGCGTGTATGTCTAAGTGTGTAGCCTCAAAAGAGAAGGCACAGGACAGTTTTCTCTCGAAAGGATATGTAAGAATACCACTTCATAAGGAAATACAGTTTTGCAGAGTAAAGACATATACGTACGCATTGGAAACTCTTTACGAGAAGAAATAACGCATCGTACAAAATTAGCTTGTATCTCCAAAACTACACGTTGTATCTGGAAAAGAATTGTTGTGGCGTGTACGTCTTAACATGTAGCATCGAAAGAGAACCAAAAGGAGAATTTTCTTTCGTCAAAATTTTTCAGAAAATCACGTTTTAAGGAAATCCCGCATCGTGCGAAATTATCTTGTTTTTCCTAAACAACACGTTGTAAGTCGAAAAGCTTTCATGTTGCGTGTATGTCTAAGTGTGTAGCCTCAAAAGAGAAGGCACAGGACAGTTTTCTCTCGAAAGGATATGTAAGAATACCACTTCATAAGGAAATACAGTTTTGCAGAGTAAAGACATATACGTACGCTTTGGAAACTCTTTACGAGAAGAAATAACGCATCGTACAAAATTAGCTTGTATCTCCAAAACTACACGTTGTATCTCGAAAAGAATTGTTGTGGCGTGTACGTCTTAACATGTAGCATCTAAAGAGAACCAAAAGGAGAATTTTCTTTCGTCAAAATTTTTCAGAAAATCACGTTTTAAGGAAATCCCGCATCGTGCGAAATTATCTTGTTTTTCCTAAACAACACGTTGTAAGTCGAAAAGCTTTCATGTTGCGTGTATGTCTAAGTGTGTAGCCTCAAAAGAGAAGGCACAGGACAGTTTTCTCTCGAAAGGATATGTAAGAATACCACTTCATAAGGAAATACAGTTTTGCAGAGTAAAGACATATACGTACGCATTGGAAACTCTTTAGGAGAAGAAATAACGCATCGTACAAAATTAGCTTGTATCTCCAAAACTACACGTTGTATCTCGAAAAGAATTGTTGTGGCGTGTACGTCTTAACATGTAGCATCTAAAGAGAACCAAAAGGAGAATTTTCTTTCGTCAAAATGTTTCAGAAAATCACGTTTTAAGGAAATCCCGCATCGTGCGAAATTATCTTGTTTTTCCTAAACAACACGTTGTAAGTCGAAAAGCTTTCATGTTGCGTGTATGTCTAAGTGTGTAGCCTCAAAAGAGAAGGCACAGGACAGTTTTCTCTCGAAAGGATATGTAAGAATACCACTTCATAAGGAAATACAGTTTTGCAGAGTAAAGACATATACGTACGCATTGGAAACTCTTTACGAGAAGAAATAACGCATCGTACAAAATTAGCTTGTATCTCCAAAACTACACGTTGTATCTCGAAAAGAATTGTTGTGGCGTGTACGTCTTAACATGTAGCATCTAAAGAGAACCAAAAGGAGAATTTTCTTTCGTCAAAATTTTTCAGAAAATCACGTTTTAAGGAAATCCCGCATCGTGCGAAATTATCTTGTTTTTCCTAAACAACACGTTGTAAGTCGAAAAGCTTTCATGTTGCGTGTATGTCTAAGTGTGTAGCCTCAAAAGAGAAGGCACAGGACAGTTTTCTCTCGAAAGGATATGTAAGAATACCACTTCATAAGGAAATACAGTTTTGCAGAGTAAAGACATATACGTACGCATTGGAAACTCTTTACGAGAAGAAATAACGCATCGTACAAAATTAGCTTGTATCTCCAAAACTACACGTTGTATCTGGAAAAGAATTGTTGTGGCGTGTACGTCTTAACATGTAGCATCGAAAGAGAACCAAAAGGAGAATTTTCTTTCGTCAAAATTTTTCAGAAAATCACGTTTTAAGGAAATCCCGCATCGTGCGAAATTATCTTATTTTTCCTAAACAACACGTTGTAAGTCGAAAAGCTTTCATGTTGCGTGTATGTCTAAGTGTGTAGCCTCAAAAGAGAAGGCACAGGACAGTTTTCTCTCGAAAGGATATGTAAGAATACCACTTCATAAGGAAATACAGTTTTGCAGAGTAAAGACATATACGTACGCATTGGAAACTCTTTACGAGAAGAAATAACGCATCGTACAAAATTAGCTTGTATCTCCAAAACTACACGTTGTATCTCGAAAAGAATTGTTGTGGCGTGTACGTCTTAACATGTAGCATCTAAAGAGAACCAAAAGGAGAATTTTCTTTCGTCAAAATTTTTCAGAAAATCACGTTTTAAGGAAATCCCGCATCGTGCGAAATTATCTTGTTTTTCCTAAACAACACGTTGTAAGTGGAAAAGCTTTCATGTTGCGTGTATGTCTAAGTGTGTAGCCTCAAAAGAGAAGGCACAGGACAGTTTTCTCTCGAAAGGATATGTAAGAATACCACTTCATAAGGAAATACAGTTTTGCAGAGTAAAGACATATACGTACGCATTGGAAACTCTTTACGAGAAGAAATAACGCATCGTACAAAATTAGCTTGTATCTCCAAAACTACACGTTGTATCTCGAAAAGAATTGTTGTGGCGTGTACGTCTTAACATGTAGCATCTAAAGAGAACCAAAAGGAGAATTTTCTTTCGTCAAAATTTTTCAGAAAATCACGTTTTAAGGAAATCCCGCATCGTGCGAAATTATCTTGTTTTTCCTAAACAACACGTTGTAAGTCGAAAAGCTTTCATGTTGCGTGTATGTCTAAGTGTGTAGCCTCAAAAGAGAAGGCACAGGACAGTTTTCTCTCGAAAGGATATGTAAGAATACCACTTCATAAGGAAATACAGTTTTGCAGAGTAAAGACATATACGTACGCATTGGAAACTCTTTACGAGAAGAAATAACGCATCGTACAAAATTAGCTTGTATCTCCAAAACTACACGTTGTATCTCGAAAAGAATTGTTGTGGCGTGTACGTCTTAACATGTAGCATCTAAAGAGAACCAAAAGGAGAATTTTCTTTCGTCAAAATTTTTCAGAAAATCACGTTTTAAGGAAATCCCGCATCGTGCGAAATTATCTTGTTTTTCCTAAACAACACGTTGTAAGTCGAAAAGCTTTCATGTTGCGTGTATGTCTAAGTGTGTAGCCTCAAAAGAGAAGGCACAGGACAGTTTTCTCTCGAAAGGGTATGTAAGAATACCACTTCATAAGGAAATACAGTTTTGCAGAGTAAAGACATATACGTACGCATTGGAAACTCTTTACGAGAAGAAATAACGCATCGTACAAAATTAGCTTGTATCTCCAAAACTACACGTTGTATCTCGAAAAGAATTGTTGTGGCGTGTACGTCTTAACATGTAGCATCGAAAGAGAACCAAAAGGAGAATTTTCTTTCGTCAAAATTTTTCAGAAAATCACGTTTTAAGGAAATCCCGCATCGTGCGAAATTATCTTGTTTTTCCTAAACAACACGTTGTAAGTCGAAAAGCTTTCATGTTGCGTGTATGTCTAAGTGTGTAGCCTCAAAGGAGAAGGCACAGGACAGTTTTCTCTCGAAAGGATATGTAAGAATACCACTTCATAAGGAAATACAGTTTTGCAGAGTAAAGACATATACGTACGCATTGGAAACTCTTTACGAGAAGAAATAACGCATCGTACAAAATTAGCTTGTATCTCCAAAACTACACGTTGTATCTCGAAAAGAATTGTTGTGGCGTGTACGTCTTAACATGTAGCATCTAAAGAGAACCAAAAGGAGAATTTTCTTTCGTCAAAATTTTTCAGAAAATCACGTTTTAAGGAAATCCCGCATCGTGCGAAATTATCTTGTTTTTCCTAAACAACACGTTGTAAGTCGAAAAGCTTTCATGTTGCGTGTATGTCTAAGTGTGTAGCCTCAAAAGAGAAGGCACAGGACAGTTTTCTCTCGAAAGGATATGTAAGAATACCACTTCATAAGGAAATACAGTTTTGCAGAGTAAAGACATATACGTACGCATTGGAAACTCTTTACGAGAAGAAATAACGCATCGTACAAAATTAGCTTGTATCTCCAAAACTACACGTTGTATCTCGAAAAGAATTGTTGTGGCGTGTACGTCTTAACATGTAGCATCTAAAGAGAACCAAAAGGAGAATTTTCTTTCGTCAAAATTTTTCAGAAAATCACGTTTTAAGGAAATCCCGCATCGTGCGAAATTATCTTGTTTTTCCTAAACAACACGTTGTAAGTCGAAAAGCTTTCATGTTGCGTGTATGTCTAAGTGTGTAGCCTCAAAAGAGAAGGCACAGGACAGTTTTCTCTCGAAAGGATATGTAAGAATACCACTTCATAAGGAAATACAGTTTTGCAGAGTAAAGACATATACGTACGCATTGGAAACTCTTTACGAGAAGAAATAACGCATCGTACAAAATTAGCTTGTATCTCCAAAACTACACGTTGTATCTCGAAAAGAATTGTTGTGGCGTGTACGTCTTAACATGTAGCATCTAAAGAGAACCAAAAGGAGAATTTTCTTTCGTCAAAATTTTTCAGAAAATCACGTTTTAAGGAAATCCCGCATCGTGCGAAATTATCTTGTTTTTCCTAAACAACACGTTGTAAGTCGAAAAGCTTTCATGTTGCGTGTATGTCTAAGTGTGTAGCCTCAAAAGAGAAGGCACAGGACAGTTTTCTCTCGAAAGGGTATGTAAGAATACCACTTCATAAGGAAATACAGTTTTGCAGAGTAAAGACATATACGTACGCATTGGAAACTCTTTACGAGAAGAAATAACGCATCGTACAAAATTAGCTTGTATCTCCAAAACTACACGTTGTATCTCGAAAAGAATTGTTGTGGCGTGTACGTCTTAACATGTAGCATCTAAAGAGAACCAAAAGGAGAATTTTCTTTCGTCAAAATTTTTCAGAAAATCACGTTTTAAGGAAATCCCGCATCGTGCGAAATTATCTTGTTTTTCCTAAACAACACGTTGTAAGTCGAAAAGCTTTCATGTTGCGTGTATGTCTAAGTGTGTAGCCTCAAAGGAGAAGGCACAGGACAGTTTTCTCTCGAAAGGATATGTAAGAATACCACTTCATAAGGAAATACAGTTTTGCAGAGTAAAGACATATACGTACGCATTGGAAACTCTTTACGAGAAGAAATAACGCATCGTACAAAATTAGCTTGTATCTCCAAAACTACACGTTGTATCTCGAAAAGAATTGTTGTGGCGTGTACGTCTTAACATGTAGCATCTAAAGAGAACCAAAAGGAGAATTTTCTTTCGTCAAAATTTTTCAGAAAATCACGTTTTAAGGAAATCCCGCATCGTGCGAAATTATCTTGTTTTTCCTAAACAACACGTTGTAAGTCGAAAAGCTTTCATGTTGCGTGTATGTCTAAGTGTGTAGCCTCAAAAGAGAAGGCACAGGACAGTTTTCTCTCG
Organism: Apodemus sylvaticus; assembly: GCF_947179515.1. Classification (NCBI taxonomy): domain Eukaryota; kingdom Metazoa; phylum Chordata; class Mammalia; order Rodentia; family Muridae; genus Apodemus; species Apodemus sylvaticus. The sequence continues at coordinate 132,254 of NW_026263396.1, forward strand.
AAAGGATATGTAAGAATACCACTTCATAAGGAAATACAGTTTTGCAGAGTAAAGACATATACGTACGCATTGGAAACTCTTTACGAGAAGAAATAACGCATCGTACAAAATTAGCTTGTATCTCCAAAACTACACGTTGTATCTCGAAAAGAATTGTTGTGGCGTGTACGTCTTAACATGTAGCATCTAAAGAGAACCAAAAGGAGAATTTTCTTTCGTCAAAATTTTTCAGAAAATCACGTTTTAAGGAAATCCCGCATCGTGCGAAATTATCTTGTTTTTCCTAAACAACACGTTGTAAGTCGAAAAGCTTTCATGTTGCGTGTATGTCTAAGTGTGTAGCCTCAAAAGAGAAGGCACAGGACAGTTTTCTCTCGAAAGGATATGTAAGAATACCACTTCATAAGGAAATACAGTTTTGCAGAGTAAAGACATATACGTACGCATTGGAAACTCTTTACGAGAAGAAATAACGCATCGTACAAAATTAGCTTGTATCTCCAAAACTACACGTTGTATCTCGAAAAGAATTGTTGTGGCGTGTACGTCTTAACATGTAGCATCTAAAGAGAACCAAAAGGAGAATTTTCTTTCGTCAAAATTTTTCAGAAAATCACGTTTTAAGGAAATCCCGCATCGTGCGAAATTATCTTGTTTTTCCTATACAACACGTTGTAAGTCGAAAAGCTTTCATGTTGCGTGTATGTCTAAGTGTGTAGCCTCAAAAGAGAAGGCACAGGACAGTTTTCTCTCGAAAGGGTATGTAAGAATACCACTTCATAAGGAAATACAGTTTTGCAGAGTAAAGACATATACGTACGCATTGGAAACTCTTTACGAGAAGAAATAACGCATCGTACAAAATTAGCTTGTATCTCCAAAACTACACGTTGTATCTCGAAAAGAATTGTTGTGGCGTGTACGTCTTAACATGTAGCATCTAAAGAGAACCAAAAGGAGAATTTTCTTTCGTCAAAATTTTTCAGAAAATCACGTTTTAAGGAAATCCCGCATCGTGCGAAATTATCTTGTTTTTCCTAAACAACACGTTGTAAGTCGAAAAGCTTTCATGTTGCGTGTATGTCTAAGTGTGTAGCCTCAAAGGAGAAGGCACAGGACAGTTTTCTCTCGAAAGGATATGTAAGAATACCACTTCATAAGGAAATACAGTTTTGCAGAGTAAAGACATATACGTACGCATTGGAAACTCTTTACGAGAAGAAATAACGCATCGTACAAAATTAGCTTGTATCTCCAAAACTACACGTTGTATCTCGAAAAGAATTGTTGTGGCGTGTACGTCTTAACATGTAGCATCTAAAGAGAACCAAAAGGAGAATTTTCTTTCGTCAAAATTTTTCAGAAAATCACGTTTTAAGGAAATCCCGCATCGTGCGAAATTATCTTGTTTTTCCTAAACAACACGTTGTAAGTCGAAAAGCTTTCATGTTGCGTGTATGTCTAAGTGTGTAGCCTCAAAAGAGAAGGCACAGGACAGTTTTCTCTCGAAAGGATATGTAAGAATACCACTTCATAAGGAAATACAGTTTTGCAGAGTAAAGACATATACGTACGCATTGGAAACTCTTTACGAGAAGAAATAACGCATCGTACAAAATTAGCTTGTATCTCCAAAACTACACGTTGTATCTCGAAAAGAATTGTTGTGGCGTGTACGTCTTAACATGTAGCATCTAAAGAGAACCAAAAGGAGAATTTTCTTTCGTCAAAATTTTTCAGAAAATCACGTTTTAAGGAAATCCCGCATCGTGCGAAATTATCTTGTTTTTCCTAAACAACACGTTGTAAGTCGAAAAGCTTTCATGTTGCGTGTATGTCTAAGTGTGTAGCCTCAAAAGAGAAGGCACAGGACAGTTTTCTCTCGAAAGGATATGTAAGAATACCACTTCATAAGGAAATACAGTTTTGCAGAGTAAAGACATATACGTACGCATTGGAAACTCTTTACGAGAAGAAATAACGCATCGTACAAAATTAGCTTGTATCTCCAAAACTACACGTTGTATCTCGAAAAGAATTGTTGTGGCGTGTACGTCTTAACATGTAGCATCTAAAGAGAACCAAAAGGAGAATTTTCTTTCGTCAAAATTTTTCAGAAAATCACGTTTTAAGGAAATCCCGCATCGTGCGAAATTATCTTGTTTTTCCTAAACAACACGTTGTAAGTCGAAAAGCTTTCATGTTGCGTGTATGTCTAAGTGTGTAGCCTCAAAAGAGAAGGCACAGGACAGTTTTCTCTCGAAAGGGTATGTAAGAATACCACTTCATAAGGAAATACAGTTTTGCAGAGTAAAGACATATACGTACGCATTGGAAACTCTTTACGAGAAGAAATAACGCATCGTACAAAATTAGCTTGTATCTCCAAAACTACACGTTGTATCTCGAAAAGAATTGTTGTGGCGTGTACGTCTTAACATGTAGCATCTAAAGAGAACCAAAAGGAGAATTTTCTTTCGTCAAAATTTTTCAGAAAATCACGTTTTAAGGAAATCCCGCATCGTGCGAAATTATCTTGTTTTTCCTAAACAACACGTTGTAAGTCGAAAAGCTTTCATGTTGCGTGTATGTCTAAGTGTGTAGCCTCAAAGGAGAAGGCACAGGACAGTTTTCTCTCGAAAGGATATGTAAGAATACCACTTCATAAGGAAATACAGTTTTGCAGAGTAAAGACATATACGTACGCATTGGAAACTCTTTACGAGAAGAAATAACGCATCGTACAAAATTAGCTTGTATCTCCAAAACTACACGTTGTATCTCGAAAAGAATTGTTGTGGCGTGTACGTCTTAACATGTAGCATCTAAAGAGAACCAAAAGGAGAATTTTCTTTCGTCAAAATTTTTCAGAAAATCACGTTTTAAGGAAATCCCGCATCGTGCGAAATTATCTTGTTTTTCCTAAACAACACGTTGTAAGTCGAAAAGCTTTCATGATGCGTGTATGTCTAAGTGTGTAGCCTCAAAAGAGAAGGCACAGGACAGTTTTCTCTCGAAAGGATATGTAAGAATACCACTTCATAAGGAAATACAGTTTTGCAGAGTAAAGACATATACGTACGCATTGGAAACTCTTTACGAGAAGAAATAACGCATCGTACAAAATTAGCTTGTATCTCCAAAACTACACGTTGTATCTCGAAAAGAATTGTTGTGGCGTGTACGTCTTAACATGTAGCATCTAAAGAGAACCAAAAGGAGAATTTTCTTTCGTCAAAATTTTTCAGAAAATCACGTTTTAAGGAAATCCCCGCATCGTGCGAAATTATCTTGTTTTTCCTAAACAACACGTTGTAAGTGGAAAAGCTTTCATGTTGCGTGTATGTCTAAGTGTGTAGCCTCAAAAGAGAAGGCACAGGACAGTTTTCTCTCGAAAGGATATGTAAGAATACCACTTCATAAGGAAATACAGTTTTGCAGAGTAAAGACATATACGTACGCATTGGAAACTCTTTACGAGAAGAAATAACGCATCGTACAAAATTAGCTTGTATCTCCAAAACTACACGTTGTATCTCGAAAAGAATTGTTGTGGCGTGTACGTCTTAACATGTAGCATCTAAAGAGAACCAAAAGGAGAATTTTCTTTCGTCAAAATTTTTCAGAAAATCACGTTTTAAGGAAATCCCGCATCGTGCGAAATTATCTTGTTTTTCCTAAACAACACGTTGTAAGTCGAAAAGCTTTCATGTTGCGTGTATGTCTAAGTGTGTAGCCTCAAAAGAGAAGGCACAGGACAGTTTTCTCTCGAAAGGATATGTAAGAATACCACTTCATAAGGAAATACAGTTTTGCAGAGTAAAGACATATACGTACGCATTGGAAACTCTTTACGAGAAGAAATAACGCATCGTACAAAATTAGCTTGTATCTCCAAAACTACACGTTGTATCTGGAAAAGAATTGTTGTGGCGTGTACGTCTTAACATGTAGCATCGAAAGAGAACCAAAAGGAGAATTTTCTTTCGTCAAAATTTTTCAGAAAATCACGTTTTAAGGAAATCCCGCATCGTGCGAAATTATCTTGTTTTTCCTAAACAACACGTTGTAAGTCGAAAAGCTTTCATGTTGCGTGTATGTCTAAGTGTGTAGCCTCAAAAGAGAAGGCACAGGACAGTTTTCTCTCGAAAGGATATGTAAGAATACCACTTCATAAGGAAATACAGTTTTGCAGAGTAAAGACATATACGTACGCTTTGGAAACTCTTTACGAGAAGAAATAACGCATCGTACAAAATTAGCTTGTATCTCCAAAACTACACGTTGTATCTGGAAAAGAATTGTTGTGGCGTGTACGTCTTAACATGTAGCATCGAAAGAGAACCAAAAGGAGAATTTTCTTTCGTCAAAATTTTTCAGAAAATCACGTTTTAAGGAAATCCCGCATCGTGCGAAATTATCTTGTTTTTCCTAAACAACACGTTGTAAGTCGAAAAGCTTTCATGTTGCGTGTATGTCTAAGTGTGTAGCCTCAAAAGAGAAGGCACAGGACAGTTTTCTCTCGAAAGGATATGTAAGAATACCACTTCATAAGGAAATACAGTTTTGCAGAGTAAAGACATATACGTACGCATTGGAAACTCTTTAGGAGAAGAAATAACGCATCGTACAAAATTAGCTTGTATCTCCAAAACTACACGTTGTATCTCGAAAAGAATTGTTGTGGCGTGTACGTCTTAACATGTAGCATCTAAAGAGAACCAAAAGGAGAATTTTCTTTCGTCAAAATTTTTCAGAAAATCACGTTTTAAGGAAATCCCGCATCGTGCGAAATTATCTTGTTTTTCCTAAACAACACGTTGTAAGTCGAAAAGCTTTCATGTTGCGTGTATGTCTAAGTGTGTAGCCTCAAAAGAGAAGGCACAGGACAGTTTTCTCTCGAAAGGATATGTAAGAATACCACTTCATAAGGAAATACAGTTTTGCAGAGTAAAGACATATACGTACGCATTGGAAACTCTTTACGAGAAGAAATAACGCATCGTACAAAATTAGCTTGTATCTCCAAAACTACACGTTGTATCTCGAAAAGAATTGTTGTGGCGTGTACGTCTTAACATGTAGCATCTAAAGAGAACCAAAAGGAGAATTTTCTTTCGTCAAAATTTTTCAGAAAATCACGTTTTAAGGAAATCCCGCATCGTGCGAAATTATCTTGTTTTTCCTAAACAACACGTTGTAAGTCGAAAAGCTTTCATGTTGCGTGTATGTCTAAGTGTGTAGCCTCAAAAGAGAAGGCACAGGACAGTTTTCTCTCGAAAGGATATGTAAGAATACCACTTCATAAGGAAATACAGTTTTGCAGAGTAAAGACATATACGTACGCATTGGAAACTCTTTACGAGAAGAAATAACGCATCGTACAAAATTAGCTTGTATCTCCAAAACTACACGTTGTATCTCGAAAAGAATTGTTGTGGCGTGTACGTCTTAACATGTAGCATCTAAAGAGAACCAAAAGGAGAATTTTCTTTCGTCAAAATTTTTCAGAAAATCACGTTTTAAGGAAATCCCGCATCGTGCGAAATTATCTTGTTTTTCCTAAACAACACGTTGTAAGTCGAAAAGCTTTCATGTTGCGTGTATGTCTAAGTGTGTAGCCTCAAAAGAGAAGGCACAGGACAGTTTTCTCTCGAAAGGATATGTAAGAATACCACTTCATAAGGAAATACAGTTTTGCAGAGTAAAGACATATACGTACGCATTGGAAACTCTTTACGAGAAGAAATAACGCATCGTACAAAATTAGCTTGTATCTCCAAAACTACACGTTGTATCTCGAAAAGAATTGTTGTGGCGTGTACGTCTTAACATGTAGCATCTAAAGAGAACCAAAAGGAGAATTTTCTTTCGTCAAAATTTTTCAGAAAATCACGTTTTAAGGAAATCCCGCATCGTGCGAAATTATCTTGTTTTTCCTAAACAACACGTTGTAAGTCGAAAAGCTTTCATGTTGCGTGTATGTCTAAGTGTGTAGCCTCAAAAGAGAAGGCACAGGACAGTTTTCTCTCGAAAGGGTATGTAAGAATACCACTTCATAAGGAAATACAGTTTTGCAGAGTAAAGACATATACGTACGCATTGGAAACTCTTTACGAGAAGAAATAACGCATCGTACAAAATTAGCTTGTATCTCCAAAACTACACGTTGTATCTCGAAAAGAATTGTTGTGGCGTGTACGTCTTAACATGTAGCATCTAAAGAGAACCAAAAGGAGAATTTTCTTTCGTCAAAATTTTTCAGAAAATCACGTTTTAAGGAAATCCCGCATCGTGCGAAATTATCTTGTTTTTCCTAAACAACACGTTGTAAGTCGAAAAGCTTTCATGTTGCGTGTATGTCTAAGTGTGTAGCCTCAAAGGAGAAGGCACAGGACAGTTTTCTCTCGAAAGGATATGTAAGAATACCACTTCATAAGGAAATACAGTTTTGCAGAGTAAAGACATATACGTACGCATTGGAAACTCTTTAGGAGAAGAAATAACGCATCGTACAAAATTAGCTTGTATCTCCAAAACTACACGTTGTATCTCGAAAAGAATTGTTGTGGCGTGTACGTCTTAACATGTAGCATCTAAAGAGAACCAAAAGGAGAATTTTCTTTCGTCAAAATTTTTCAGAAAATCACGATTTAAGGAAATCCCGCATCGTGCGAAATTATCTTGTTTTTCCTAAACAACACGTTGTAAGTCGAAAAGCTTTCATGTTGCGTGTATGTCTAAGTGTGTAGCCTCAAAAGAGAAGGCACAGGACAGTTTTCTCTCGAAAGGATATGTAAGAATACCACTTCATAAGGAAATACAGTTTTGCAGAGTAAAGACATATACGTACGCATTGGAAACTCTTTACGAGAAGAAATAACGCATCGTACAAAATTAGCTTGTATCTCCAAAACTACACGTTGTATCTCGAAAAGAATTGTTGTGGCGTGTACGTCTTAACATGTAGCATCTAAAGAGAACCAAAAGGAGAATTTTCTTTCGTCAAAATTTTTCAGAAAATCACGTTTTAAGGAAATCCCGCATCGTGCGAAATTATCTTGTTTTTCCTAAACAACACGTTGTAAGTCGAAAAGCTTTCATGTTGCGTGTATGTCTAAGTGTGTAGCCTCAAAAGAGAAGGCACAGGACAGTTTTCTCTCGAAAGGATATGTAAGAATACCACTTCATAAGGAAATACAGTTTTGCAGAGTAAAGACATATACGTACGCATTGGAAACTCTTTACGAGAAGAAATAACGCATCGTACAAAATTAGCTTGTATCTCCAAAACTACACGTTGTATCTCGAAAAGAATTGTTGTGGCGTGTACGTCTTAACATGTAGCATCTAAAGAGAACCAAAAGGAGAATTTTCTTTCGTCAAAATTTTTCAGAAAATCACGTTTTAAGGAAATCCCGCATCGTGCGAAATTATCTTGTTTTTCCTAAACAACACGTTGTAAGTCGAAAAGCTTTCATGTTGCGTGTATGTCTAAGTGTGTAGCCTCAAAAGAGAAGGCACAGGACAGTTTTCTCTCGAAAGGATATGTAAGAATACCACTTCATAAGGAAATACAGTTTTGCAGAGTAAAGACATATACGTACGCATTGGAAACTCTTTACGAGAAGAAATAACGCATCGTACAAAATTAGCTTGTATCTCCAAAACTACACGTTGTATCTCGAAAAGAATTGTTGTGGCGTGTACGTCTTAACATGTAGCATCTAAAGAGAACCAAAAGGAGAATTTTCTTTCGTCAAAATTTTTCAGAAAATCACGTTTTAAGGAAATCCCGCATCGTGCGAAATTATCTTGTTTTTCCTAAACAACACGTTGTAAGTCGAAAAGCTTTCATGTTGCGTGTATGTCTAAGTGTGTAGCCTCAAAGGAGAAGGCACAGGACAGTTTTCTCTCGAAAGGATATGTAAGAATACCACTTCATAAGGAAATACAGTTTTGCAGAGTAAAGACATATACGTACGCATTGGAAACTCTTTACGAGAAGAAATAACGCATCGTACAAAATTAGCTTGTATCTCCAAAACTACACGTTGTATCTCGAAAAGAATTGTTGTGGCGTGTACGTCTTAACATGTAGCATCTAAAGAGAACCAAAAGGAGAATTTTCTTTCGTCAAAATTTTTCAGAAAATCACGTTTTAAGGAAATCCCGCATCGTGCGAAATTATCTTGTTTTTCCTAAACAACACGTTGTAAGTCGAAAAGCTTTCATGTTGCGTGTATGTCTAAGTGTGTAGCCTCAAAAGAGAAGGCACAGGACAGTTTTCTCTCGAAAGGATATGTAAGAATACCACTTCATAAGGAAATACAGTTTTGCAGAGTAAAGACATATACGTACGCATTGGAAACTCTTTACGAGAAGAAATAACGCATCGTACAAAATTAGCTTGTATCTCCAAAACTACACGTTGTATCTCGAAAAGAATTGTTGTGGCGTGTACGTCTTAACATGTAGCATCTAAAGAGAACCAAAAGGAGAATTTTCTTTCGTCAAAATTTTTCAGAAAATCACGTTTTAAGGAAATCCCGCATCGTGCGAAATTATCTTGTTTTTCCTAAACAACACGTTGTAAGTCGAAAAGCTTTCATGTTGCGTGTATGTCTAAGTGTGTAGCCTCAAAAGAGAAAGCACAGGACAGTTTTCTCTCGAAAGGATATGTAAGAATACCACTTCATAAGGAAATACAGTTTTGCAGAGTAAAGACATATACGTACGCATTGGAAACTCTTTTCGAGAAGAAATAACGCATCGTACAAAATTAGCTTGTATCTCCAAAACTACACGTTGTATCTCGAAAATTGTTGTGGCGTGTACGTCTTAACATGTAGCATCTAAAGAGAACCAAAAGGAGAATTTTCTTTCGTCAAAATTTTTCAGAAAATCACGTTTTAAGGAAATCCCGCATCGTGCGAAATTATCTTGTTTTTCCTAAACAACACGTTGTAAGTCGAAAAGCTTTCATGTTGCGTGTATGTCTAAGTGTGTAGCCTCAAAAGAGAAGGCACAGGACAGTTTTCTCTCGAAAGGATATGTAAGAATACCACTTCATAAGGAAATACAGTTTTGCAGAGTAAAGACATATACGTACGCATTGGAAACTCTTTACGAGAAGAAATAACGCATCGTACAAAATTAGCTTGTATCTCCAAAACTACACGTTGTATCTCGAAAAGAATTGTTGTGGCGTGTACGTCTTAACATGTAGCATCTAAAGAGAACCAAAAGGAGAATTTTCTTTCGTCAATATTTTTCAGAAAATCACGTTTTAAGGAAATCCCGCATCGTGCGAAATTATCTTGTTTTTTCTAAACAACACGTTGTAAGTCGAAAAGCTTTCATGTTGCGTGTATGTCTAAGTGTGTAGCCTCAAAAGAGAAGGCACAGGACAGTTTTCTCTCGAAAGGATATGTAAGAATACCACTTCATAAGGAAATACAGTTTTGCAGAGTAAAGACATATACGTACGCATTGGAAACTCTTTACGAGAAGAAATAACGCATCGTACAAAATTAGCTTGTATCTCCAAAACTACACGTTGTATCTCGAAAAGAATTGTTGTGGCGTGTACGTCTTAACATGTAGCATCTAAAGAGAACCAAAAGGAGAATTTTCTTTCGTCAAAATTTTTCAGAAAATCACGTTTTAAGGAAATCCCGCATCGTGCGAAATTATCTTGTTTTTCCTAAACAACACGTTGTAAGTCGAAAAGCTTTCATGTTGCGTGTATGTCTAAGTGTGTAGCCTCAAAGGAGAAGGCACAGGACAGTTTTCTCTCGAAAGGATATGTAAGAATACCACTTCATAAGGAAATACAGTTTTGCAGAGTAAAGACATATACGTACGCATTGGAAACTCTTTACGAGAAGAAATAACGCATCGTACAAAATTAGCTTGTATCTCCAAAACTACACGTTGTATCTCGAAAAGAATTGTTGTGGCGTGTACGTCTTAACATGTAGCATCTAAAGAGAACCAAAAGGAGAATTTTCTTTCGTCAAAATTTTTCAGAAAATCACGTTTTAAGGAAATCCCGCATCGTGCGAAATTATCTTGTTTTTCCTAAACAACACGTTGTAAGTCGAAAAGCTTTCATGTTGCGTGTATGTCTAAGTGTGTAGCCTCAAAAGAGAAGGCACAGGACAGTTTTCTCTCGAAAGGATATGTAAGAATACCACTTCATAAGGAAATACAGTTTTGCAGAGTAAAGACATATACGTACGCATTGGAAACTCTTTACGAGAAGAAATAACGCATCGTACAAAATTAGCTTGTATCTCCAAAACTACACGTTGTATCTCGAAAAGAATTGTTGTGGCGTGTACGTCTTAACATGTAGCATCTAAAGAGAACCAAAAGGAGAATTTTCTTTCGTCAAAATTTTTCAGAAAATCACGTTTTAAGGAAATCCCGCATCGTGCGAAATTATCTTGTTTTTCCTAAACAAACACGTTGTAAGTCGAAAAGCTTTCATGTTGCGTGTATGTCTAAGTGTGTAGCCTCAAAAGAGAAAGCACAGGACAGTTTTCTCTCGAAAGGATATGTAAGAATACCACTTCATAAGGAAATACAGTTTTGCAGAGTAAAGACATATACGTACGCATTGGAAACTCTTTTCGAGAAGAAATAACGCATCGTACAAAATTAGCTTGTATCTCCAAAACTACACGTTGTATCTCGAAAATTGTTGTGGCGTGTACGTCTTAACATGTAGCATCTAAAGAGAACCAAAAGGAGAATTTTCTTTCGTCAAAATTTTTCAGAAAATCACGTTTTAAGGAAATCCCGCATCGTGCGAAATTATCTTGTTTTTCCTAAACAACACGTTGTAAGTCGAAAAGCTTTCATGTTGCGTGTATGTCTAAGTGTGTAGCCTCAAAAGAGAAGGCACAGGACAGTTTTCTCTCGAAAGGATATGTAAGAATACCACTTCATAAGGAAATACAGTTTTGCAGAGTAAAGACATATACGTACGCATTGGAAACTCTTTACGAGAAGAAATAACGCATCGTACAAAATTAGCTTGTATCTCCAAAACTACACGTTGTATCTCGAAAAGAATTGTTGTGGCGTGTACGTCTTAACATGTAGCATCTAAAGAGAACCAAAAGGAGAATTTTCTTTCGTCAATATTTTTCAGAAAATCACGTTTTAAGGAAATCCCGCATCGTGCGAAATTATCTTGTTTTTTCTAAACAACACGTTGTAAGTCGAAAAGCTTTCATGTTGCGTGTATGTCTAAGTGTGTAGCCTCAAAAGAGAAGGCACAGGACAGTTTTCTCTCGAAAGGATATGTAAGAATACCACTTCATAAGGAAATACAGTTTTGCAGAGTAAAGACATATACGTACGCATTGGAAACTCTTTACGAGAAGAAATAACGCATCGTACAAAATTAGCTTGTATCTCCAAAACTACACGTTGTATCTCGAAAAGAATTGTTGTGGCGTGTACGTCTTAACATGTAGCATCTAAAGAGAACCAAAAGGAGAATTTTCTTTCGTCAAAATTTTTCAGAAAATCACGTTTTAAGAGAAATCCCGCATTGTGCGAAATTATCTTGTTTTTCCTAAACAACACGTTGTAAGTCGAAAAGCTTTCATGTTGCGTGTATGTCTAAGTGTGTAGCCTCAAAAGAGAAGGCACAGGACAGTTTTCTCTCGAAAGGATATGTAAGAATACCACTTCATAAGGAAATACAGTTTTGCAGAGTAAAGACATATACGTACGCATTGGAAACTCTTTACGAGAAGAAATAACGCATCGTACAAAATTAGCTTGTATCTCCAAAACTACACGTTGTATCTCGAAAAGAATTGTTGTGGCGTGTACGTCTTAACATGTAGCATCTAAAGAGAACCAAAAGGAGAATTTTCTTTCGTCAAAATTTTTCAGAAAATCACGTTTTAAGGAAATCCCGCATCGTGCGAAATTATCTTGTTTTTCCTAAAACAACAGGTTGTAAGTCGAAAAGCTTTCATGTTGCGTGTATGTCTAAGTGTGTAGCCTCAAAAGAGAAGGCACAAGACAGTTTTCTCTCGAAAGGATATGTAAGAATACCACTTCATAAGGAAATACAGTTTTGCAGAGTAAAGACATATACGTACGCATTGGAAACTCTTTAGGAGAAGAAATAACGCATCGTACAAAATTAGCTTGTATCTCCAAAACTACACGTTGTATCTCGAAAAGAATTGTTGTGGCGTGTACGTCTTAACATGTAGCATCTAAAGAGAACCAAAAGGAGAATTTTCTTTCGTCAAAATTTTTCAGAAAATCACGTTTTAAGGAAATCCCGCATCGTGCGAAATTATCTTGTTTTTCCTAAACAACACGTTGTAAGTCGAAAAGCTTTCATGTTGCGTGTATGTCTAAGTGTGTAGCCTCAAAAGAGAAGGCACAGGACAGTTTTCTCTCGAAAGGATATGTAAGAATACCACTTCATAAGGAAATACAGTTTTGCAGAGTAAAGACATATACGTACGCATTGGAAACTCTTTACGAGAAGAAATAACGCATCGTACAAAATTAGCTTGTATCTCCAAAACTACACGTTGTATCTCGAAAAGAATTGTTGTGGCGTGTACGTCTTAACATGTAGCATCTAAAGAGAACCAAAAGGAGAATTTTCTTTCGTCAAAATTTTTCAGAAAATCACGTTTTAAGGAAATCCCGCATCGTGCGAAATTATCTTGTTTTTCCTAAAACAACACGTTGTAAGTCGAAAAGCTTTCATGTTGCGTGTATGTCTAAGTGTGTAGCCTCAAAGGAGAAGGCACAGGACAGTTTTCTCTCGAAAGGATATGTAAGAATACCACTTCATAAGGAAATACAGTTTTGCAGAGTAAAGACATATACGTACGCATTGGAAACTCTTTACGAGAAGAAATAACGCATCGTACAAAATTAGCTTGTATCTCCAAAACTACACGTTGTATCTCGAAAAGAATTGTTGTGGCGTGTACGTCTTAACATGTAGCATCTAAAGAGAACCAAAAGGAGAATTTTCTTTCGTCAAAATTTTTCAGAAAATCACGTTTTAAGGAAATCCCGCATCGTGCGAAATTATCTTGTTTTTCCTAAACAACACGTTGTAAGTCGAAAAGCTTTCATGTTGCGTGTATGTCTAAGTGTGTAGCCTCAAAGGAGAAGGCACAGGACAGTTTTCTCTCGAAAGCATATGTAAGAATACCACTTCATAAGGAAATACAGTTTTGCAGAGTAAAGACATATACGTACGCATTGGAAACTCTTTAGGAGAAGAAATAACGCATCGTACAAAATTAGCTTGTATCTCCAAAACTACACGTTGTATCTCGAAAAGAATTGTTGTGGCGTGTACGTCTTAACATGTAGCATCTAAAGAGAACCAAAAGGAGAATTTTCTTTCGTCAAAATTTTTCAGAAAATCACGTTTTAAGGAAATCCCGCATCGTGCGAAATTATCTTGTTTTTCCTAAACAACATGTTGTAAGTCGAAAAGCTTTCATGTTGCGTGTATGTCTAAGTGTGTAGCCTCAAAAGAGAAGGCACAGGACAGTTTTCTCTCGAAAGGATATGTAAGAATACCACTTCATAAGGAAATACAGTTTTGCAGAGTAAAGACATATATGTACGCATTGGAAACTCTTTACGAGAAGAAATAACGCATCGTACAAAATTAGCTTGTATCTCCAAAACTACACGTTGTATCTCGAAAAGAATTGTTGTGGCGTGTACGTCTTAACATGTAGCATCTAAAGAGAACCAAAAGGAGAATTTTCTTTCGTCAAAATTTTTCAGAAAATCACGTTTTAAGGAAATCCCGCATCGTGCGAAATTATCTTGTTTTTCCTAAACAACACGTTGTAAGTCGAAAAGCTTTCATGTTGCGTGTATGTCTAAGTGTGTAGCCTCAAAAGAGAAGGCACAGGACAGTTTTCTCTCGAAAGGATATGTAAGAATACCACTTCATAAGGAAATACAGTTTTGCAGAGTAAAGACATATACGTACGCATTGGAAACTCTTTAGGAGAAGAAATAACGCATCGTACAAAATTAGCTTGTATCTCCAAAACTACACGTTGTATCTCGAAAAGAATTGTTGTGGCGTGTACGTCTTAACATGTAGCATCTAAAGAGAACCAAAAGGAGAATTTTCTTTCGTCAAAATTTTTCAGAAAATCACGTTTTAAGGAAATCCCGCATCGTGCGAAATTATCTTGTTTTTCCTAAACAACACGTTGTAAGTCGAAAAGCTTTCATGTTGCGTGTATGTCTAAGTGTGTAGCCTCAAAAGAGAAGGCACGGGACAGTTTTCTCTCGAAAGGATATGTAAGAATACCACTTCATAAGGAAATACAGTTTTGCAGAGTAAAGACATATACGTACGCATTGGAAACTCTTTAGGAGAAGAAATAACGCATCGTACAAAATTAGGTTGTATCTCCAAAACTACACGTTGTATCTCGAAAAGAATTGTTGTGGCGTGTACGTCTTAACATGTAGCATCTAAAGAGAACCAAAAGGAGAATTTTCTTTCGTCAAAATTTTTCAGAAAATCACGTTTTAAGGAAATCCCGCATCGTGCGAAATTATCTTGTTTTTCCTAAACAACACGTTGTAAGTCGAAAAGCTTTCATGTTGCGTGTATGTCTAAGTGTGTAGCCTCAAAAGAGAAGGCACAGGACAGTTTTCTCTCGAAAGGATATGTAAGAATACCACTTCATAAGGAAATACAGTTTTGCAGAGTAAAGACATATACGTACGCATTGGAAACTCTTTACGAGAAGAAATAACGCATCGTACAAAATTAGCTTGTATCTCCAAAACTACACGTTGTATCTCGAAAAGAATTGTTGTGGCGTGTACGTCTTAACATGTAGCATCTAAAGAGAACCAAAAGGAGAATTTTCTTTCGTCAAAATTTTTCAGAAAATCACGTTTTAAGGAAATCCCGCATCGTGCGAAATTATCTTGTTTTTCCTAAACAACACGTTGTAAGTCGAAAAGCTTTCATGTTGCGTGTATGTCTAAGTGTGTAGCCTCAAAAGAGAAGGCACAGGACAGTTTTCTCTCGAAAGGATATGTAAGAATACCACTTCATAAGGAAATACAGTTTTGCAGAGTAAAGACATATATGTACGCATTGGAAACTCTTTACGAGAAGAAATAACGCATCATACAAAATTAGCTTGTATCTCCAAAACTACACGTTGTATCTCGAAAAGAATTGTTGTGGCGTGTACGTCTTAACATGTAGCATCTAAAGAGAACCAAAAGGAGAATTTTCTTTCGTCAAAATTTTTCAGAAAATCACGTTTTAAGGAAATCCCGCATCGTGCGAAATTATCTTGTTTTTCCTAAACAACACGTTGTAAGTCGAAAAGCTTTCATGTTGCGTGTATGTCTAAGTGTGTAGCCTCAAAAGAGAAGGCACAGGACAGTTTTCTCTCGAAAGGATATGTAAGAATACCACTTCATAAGGAAATACAGTTTTGCAGAGTAAAGACATATACGTACGCATTGGAAACTCTTTACGAGAAGAAATAACGCATCGTACAAAATTAGCTTGTATCTCCAAAACTACACGTTGTATCTCGAAAAGAATTGTTGTGGCGTGTACGTCTTAACATGTAGCATCTAAAGAGAACCAAAAGGAGAATTTTCTTTCGTCAAAATTTTTTAGAAAATCACGTTTTAAGGAAATCCCGCATCGTGCGAAATTATCTTGTTTTTCCTAAACAACACGTTGTAAGTCGAAAAGCTTTCATGTTGCGTGTATGTCTAAGTGTGTAGCCTCAAAAGAGAAGGCACAGGACAGTTTTCTCTCGAAAGGATATGTAAGAATACCACTTCATAAGGAAATACAGTTTTGCAGAGTAAAGACATATACGTACGCATTGGAAACTCTTTAGGAGAAGAAATAACGCATCGTACAAAATTAGCTTGTATCTCCAAAACTACACGTTGTATCTCGAAAAGAATTGTTGTGGCGTGTACGTCTTAACATGTAGCATCTAAAGAGAACCAAAAGGAGAATTTTCTTTCGTCAAAATTTTTCAGAAAATCACGTTTTAAGGAAATCCCGCATCGTGCGAAATTATCTTGTTTTTCCTAAACAACACGTTGTAAGTCGAAAAGCTTTCATGTTGCGTGTATGTCTAAGTGTGTAGCCTCAAAAGAGAAGGCACAGGACAGTTTTCTCTCGAAAGGATATGTAAGAATACCACTTCATAAGGAAATACAGTTTTGCAGAGTAAAGACATATACGTACGCATTGGAAACTCTTTACGAGAAGAAATAACGCATCGTACAAAATTAGCTTGTATCTCCAAAACTACACGTTGTATCTCGAAAAGAATTGTTGTGGCGTGTACGTCTTAACATGTAGCATCTAAAGAGAACCAAAAGGAGAATTTTCTTTCGTCAAAATTTTTCAGAAAATCACGTTTTAAGGAAATCCCGCATCGTGCGAAATTATCTTGTTTTTCCTAAAACAACACGTTGTAAGTCGAAAAGCTTTCATGTTGCGTGTATGTCTAAGTGTGTAGCCTCAAAAGAGAAGGCACAGGACAGTTTTCTCTCGAAAGGATATGTAAGAATACCACTTCATAAGGAAATACAGTTTTGCAGCGTAAAGACATATACATACGCATTGGAAACTCTTTACGAGAAGAAATAACGCATCGTACAAAATTAGCTTGTATCTCCAAAACTACACGTTGTATCTCGAAAAGAATTGTTGTGGCGTGTACGTCTTAACATGTAGCATCTAAAGAGAACCAAAAGGAGAATTTTCTTTCGTCAAAATTTTTCAGAAAATCACGTTTTAAGGAAATCCCGCATCGTGCGAAATTATCTTGTTTTTCCTAAACAACACGTTGTAAGTCGAAAAGCTTTCATGTTGCGTGTATGTCTAAGTGTGTAGCCTCAAAAGAGAAGGCACAGGACAGTTTTCTCTCGAAAGGATATGTAAGAATACCACTTCATAAGGAAATACAGTTTTGCAGAGTAAAGACATATACGTACGCATTGGAAACTCTTTACGAGAAGAAATAACGCATCGTACAAAATTAGCTTGTATCTCCAAAACTACACGTTGTATCTCGAAAAGAATTGTTGTGGCGTGTACGTCTTAACATGTAGCATCTAAAGAGAACCAAAAGGAGAATTTTCTTTCGTCAAAATTTTTCAGAAAATCACGTTTTAAGGAAATCCCGCATCGTGCGAAATTATCTTGTTTTTCCTAAACAACACGTTGTAAGTCGAAAAGCTTTCATGTTGCGTGTATGTCTAAGTGTGTAGCCTCAAAAGAGAAGGCACAGGACAGTTTTCTCTCGAAAGGATATGTAAGAATACCACTTCATAAGGAAATACAGTTTTGCAGAGTAAAGACATATACGTACGCATTGGAAACTCTTTACGAGAAGAAATAACGCATCGTACAAAATTAGCTTGTATCTCCAAAACTACACGTTGTATCTCGAAAAGAATTGTTGTGGCGTGTACGTCTTAACATGTAGCATCTAAAGAGAACCAAAAGGAGAATTTTCTTTCGTCAAAATTTTTCAGAAAATCACGTTTTAAGGAAATCCCGCATCATGCGAAATTATCTTGTTTTTCCTAAAACAACACGTTGTAAGTCGAAAAGCTTTCATGTTGCGTGTATGTCTAAGTGTGTAGCCTCAAAAGAGAAGGCACAGGACAGTTTTCTCTCGAAGGGATATGTAAGAATACCACTTCATAAGGAAATACAGTTTTGCAGAGTAAAGACATATACGTACGCATTGGAAACTCTTTAGGAGAAGAAATAACGCATCGTACAAAATTAGCTTGTATCTCCAAAACTACACGTTGTATCTCGAAAAGAATTGTTGTGGCGTGTACGTCTTAACATGTAGCATCTAAAGAGAACCAAAAGGAGAATTTTCTTTCGTCAAAATTTTTCAGAAAATCACGTTTTAAGGAAATCCCGCATCGTGCGAAATTATCTTGTTTTTCCTAAACAACACGTTGTAAGTCGAAAAGCTTTCATGTTGCGTGTATGTCTAAGTGTGTAGCCTCAAAAGAGAAGGCACAGGACAGTTTTCTCTCGAAAGGATATGTAAGAATACCACTTCATAAGGAAATACAGTTTTGCAGAGTAAAGACATATACGTACGCATTGGAAACTCTTTAGGAGAAGAAATAACGCATCGTACAAAATTAGGTTGTATCTCCAAAACTACACGTTGTATCTCGAAAAGAATTGTTGTGGCGTGTACGTCTTAACATGTAGCATCTAAAGAGAACCAAAAGGAGAATTTTCTTTCGTCAAAATTTTTCAGAAAATCACGTTTTAAGGAAATCCCGCATCGTGCGAAATTATCTTGTTTTTCCTAAACAACACGTTGTAAGTCGAAAAGCTTTCATGTTGCGTGTATGTCTAAGTGTGTAGCCTCAAAAGAGAAGGCACAGGACAGTTTTCTCTCGAAAGGATATGTAAGAATACCACTTCATAAGGAAATACAGTTTTGCAGAGTAAAGACATATACGTACGCATTGGAAACTCTTTACGAGAAGAAATAACGCATCGTACAAAATTAGCTTGTATCTCCAAAACTACACGTTGTATCTCGAAAAGAATTGTTGTGGCGTGTACGTCTTAACATGTAGCATCTAAAGAGAACCAAAAGGAGAATTTTCTTTCGTCAAAATTTTTCAGAAAATCACGTTTTAAGGAAATCCCGCATCGTGCGAAATTATCTTGTTTTTCCTAAACAACACGTTGTAAGTCGAAAAGCTTTCATGTTGCGTGTATGTCTAAGTGTGTAGCCTCAAAAGAGAAGGCACAGGACAGTTTTCTCTCGAAAGGATATGTAAGAATACCACTTCATAAGGAAATACAGTTTTGCAGAGTAAAGACATATATGTACGCATTGGAAACTCTTTACGAGAAGAAATAACGCATCGTACAAAATTAGCTTGTATCTCCAAAACTACACGTTGTATCTCGAAAAGAATTGTTGTGGCGTGTACGTCTTAACATGTAGCATCTAAAGAGAACCAAAAGGAGAATTTTCTTTCGTCAAAATTTTTCAGAAAATCACGTTTTAAGGAAATCCCGCATCGTGCGAAATTATCTTGTTTTTCCTAAACAACACGTTGTAAGTCGAAAAGCTTTCATGTTGCGTGTATGTCTAAGTGTGTAGCCTCAAAAGAGAAGGCACAGGACAGTTTTCTCTCGAAAGGATATGTAAGAATACCACTTCATAAGGAAATACAGTTTTGCAGAGTAAAGACATATACGTACGCATTGGAAACTCTTTACGAGAAGAAATAACGCATCGTACAAAATTAGCTTGTATCTCCAAAACTACACGTTGTATCTCGAAAAGAATTGTTGTGGCGTGTACGTCTTAACATGTAGCATCTAAAGAGAACCAAAAGGAGAATTTTCTTTCGTCAAAATTTTTTAGAAAATCACGTTTTAAGGAAATCCCGCATCGTGCGAAATTATCTTGTTTTTCCTAAACAACACGTTGTAAGTCGAAAAGCTTTCATGTTGCGTGTATGTCTAAGTGTGTAGCCTCAAAAGAGAAGGCACAGGACAGTTTTCTCTCGAAAGGATATGTAAGAATACCACTTCATAAGGAAATACAGTTTTGCAGAGTAAAGACATATACGTACGCATTGGAAACTCTTTAGGAGAAGAAATAACGCATCGTACAAAATTAGCTTGTATCTCCAAAACTACACGTTGTATCTCGAAAAGAATTGTTGTGGCGTGTACGTCTTAACATGTAGCATCTAAAGAGAACCAAAAGGAGAATTTTCTTTCGTCAAAATTTTTCAGAAAATCACGTTTTAAGGAAATCCCGCATCGTGCGAAATTATCTTGTTTTTCCTAAACAACACGTTGTAAGTCGAAAAGCTTTCATGTTGCGTGTATGTCTAAGTGTGTAGCCTCAAAAGAGAAGGCACAGGACAGTTTTCTCTCGAAAGGATATGTAAGAATACCACTTCATAAGGAAATACAGTTTTGCAGAGTGAAGACATATACGTACGCATTGGAAACTCTTTACGAGAAGAAATAACGCATCGTACAAAATTAGCTTGTATCTCCAAAACTACACGTTGTATCTCGAAAAGAATTGTTGTGGCGTGTACGTCTTAACATGTAGCATCTAAAGAGAACCAAAAGGAGAATTTTCTTTCGTCAAAATTTTTCAGAAAATCACGTTTTAAGGAAATCCCGCATCGTGCGAAATTATCTTGTTTTTCCTAAAACAACACGTTGTAAGTCGAAAAGCTTTCATGTTGCGTGTATGTCTAAGTGTGTAGCCTCAAAAGAGAAGGCACAGGACAGTTTTCTCTCGAAAGGATATGTAAGAATACCACTTCATAAGGAAATACAGTTTTGCAGCGTAAAGACATATACATACGCATTGGAAACTCTTTACGAGAAGAAATAACGCATCGTACAAAATTAGCTTGTATCTCCAAAACTACACGTTGTATCTCGAAAAGAATTGTTGTGGCGTGTACGTCTTAACATGTAGCATCTAAAGAGAACCAAAAGGAGAATTTTCTTTCGTCAAAATTTTTCAGAAAATCACGTTTTAAGGAAATCCCGCATCGTGCGAAATTATCTTGTTTTTCCTAAACAACACGTTGTAAGTCGAAAAGCTTTCATGTTGCGTGTATGTCTAAGTGTGTAGCCTCAAAAGAGAAGGCACAGGACAGTTTTCTCTCGAAAGGATATGTAAGAATACCACTTCATAAGGAAATACAGTTTTGCAGAGTAAAGACATATACGTACGCATTGGAAACTCTTTACGAGAAGAAATAACGCATCGTACAAAATTAGCTTGTATCTCCAAAACTACACGTTGTATCTCGAAAAGAATTGTTGTGGCGTGTACGTCTTAACATGTAGCATCTAAAGAGAACCAAAAGGAGAATTTTCTTTCGTCAAAATTTTTCAGAAAATCACGTTTTAAGGAAATCCCGCATCATGCGAAATTATCTTGTTTTTCCTAAAACAACACGTTGTAAGTCGAAAAGCTTTCATGTTGCGTGTATGTCTAAGTGTGTAGCCTCAAAAGAGAAGGCACAGGACAGTTTTCTCTCGAAGGGATATGTAAGAATACCACTTCATAAGGAAATACAGTTTTGCAGAGTAAAGACATATACGTACGCATTGGAAACTCTTTACGAGAAGAAATAACGCATCGTACAAAATTAGCTTGTATCTCCAAAACTACACGTTGTATCTCGAAAAGAATTGTTGTGGCGTGTACGTCTTAACATGTAGCATCTAAAGAGAACCAAAAGAATTTTCTTTCGTCAAAATTTTTCAGAAAATCACGTTTTAAGGAAATCCCGCATCGTGCGAAATTATCTTGTTTTTCCTAAACAACACGTTGTAAGTCGAAAAGCTTTCATGTTGCGTGTATGTCTAAGTGTGTAGCCTCAAAAGAGAAGGCACAGGACAGTTTTCTCTCGAAAGGATATGTAAGAATACCACTTCATAAGGAAATACAGTTTTGCAGAGTAAAGACATATACGTACGCATTGGAAACTCTTTAGGAGAAGAAATAACGCATCGTACAAAATTAGCTTGTATCTCCAAAACTACACGTTGTATCTCGAAAAGAATTGTTGTGGCGTGTACGTCTTAACATGTAGCATCTAAAGAGAACCAAAAGGAGAATTTTCTTTCGTCAAAATTTTTCAGAAAATCACGTTTTAAGGAAATCCCGCATCGTGCGAAATTATCTTGTTTTTCCTAAACAACACGTTGTAAGTGGAAAAGCTTTCATGTTGCGTGTATGTCTAAGTGTGTAGCCTCAAAAGAGAAGGCACAGGACAGTTTTCTCTCGAAAGGATATGTAAGAATACCACTTCATAAGGAAATACAGTTTTGCAGAGTAAAGACATATACGTACGCATTGGAAACTCTTTACGAGAAGAAATAACGCATCGTACAAAATTAGCTTGTATCTCCAAAACTACACGTTGTATCTCGAAAAGAATTGTTGTGGCGTGTACGTCTTAACATGTAGCATCTAAAGAGAACCAAAAGGAGAATTTTCTTTCGTCAAAATTTTTCAGAAAATCACGTTTTAAGGAAATCCCGCATCGTGCGAAATTATCTTGTTTTTCCTAAACAACACGTTGTAAGTCGAAAAGCTTTCATGTTGCGTGTATGTCTAAGTGTGTAGCCTCAAAAGAGAAGGCACAGGACAGTTTTCTCTCGAAAGGATATGTAAGAATACCACTTCATAAGGAAATACAGTTTTGCAGAGTAAAGACATATACGTACGCATTGGAAACTCTTTACGAGAAGAAATAACGCATCGTACAAAATTAGCTTGTATCTCCAAAACTACACGTTGTATCTGGAAAGGAATTGTTGTGGCGTGTACGTCTTAACATGTAGCATCTAAAGAGAACCAAAAGGAGAATTTTCTTTCGTCAAAATTTTTCAGAAAATCACGTTTTAAGGAAATCCCGCATCGTGCGAAATTATCTTGTTTTTCCTAAACAACACGTTGTAAGTCGAAAAGCTTTCATGTTGCGTGTATGTCTAAGTGTGTAGCCTCAAAAGAGAAGGCACAGGACAGTTTTCTCTCGAAAGGATATGTAAGAATACCACTTCATAAGGAAATACAGTTTTGCAGAGTAAAGACATATACGTACGCATTGGAAACTCTTTACGAGAAGAAATAACGCATCGTACAAAATTAGCTTGTATCTCCAAAACTACACGTTGTATCTCGAAAAGAATTGTTGTGGCGTGTACGTCTTAACATGTAGCATCTAAAGAGAACCAAAAGGAGAATTTTCTTTCGTCAAAATTTTTCAGAAAATCACGTTTTAAGGAAATCCCGCATCGTGCGAAATTATCTTGTTTTTCCTAAACAACACGTTGTAAGTCGAAAAGCTTTCATGTTGCGTGTATGTCTAAGTGTGTAGCCTCAAAAGAGAAGGCACAGGACAGTTTTCTCTCGAAAGGATATGTAAGAATACCACTTCATAAGGAAATACAGTTTTGCAGAGTAAAGACATATACGTACGCATTGGAAACTCTTTAGGAGAAGAAATAACGCATCGTACAAAATTAGCTTGTATCTCCAAAACTACACGTTGTATCTCGAAAAGAATTGTTGTGGCGTGTACGTCTTAACATGTAGCATCTAAAGAGAACCAAAAGGAGAATTTTCTTTCGTCAAAATTTTTCAGAAAATCACGTTTTAAGGAAATCCCGCATCGTGCGAAATTATCTTGTTTTTCCTAAACAACACGTTGTAAGTCGAAAAGCTTTCATGTTGCGTGTATGTCTAAGTGTGTAGCCTCAAAAGAGAAGGCACAGGACAGTTTTCTCTCGAAAGGATATGTAAGAATACCACTTCATAAGGAAATACAGTTTTGCAGAGTAAAGACATATACGTACGCCTTGGAAACTCTTTAGGAGAAGAAATAACGCATCGTACAAAATTAGCTTGTATCTCCAAAACTACACGTTGTATCTCGAAAAGAATTGTTGTGGCGTGTACGTCTTAACATGTAGCATCTAAAGAGAACCAAAAGGAGAATTTTCTTTCGTCAAAATTTTTCAGAAAATCACGTTTTAAGGAAATCCCGCATCGTGCGAAATTATCTTGTTTTTCCTAAAACAACACGTTGTAAGTCGAAAAGCTTTCATGTTGCGTGTATGTCTAAGTGTGTAGCCTCAAAAGAGAAGGCACAGGACAGTTTTCTCTCGAAGGGATATGTAAGAATACCACTTCATAAGGAAATACAGTTTTGCAGAGTAAAGACATATACGTACGCATTGGAAACTCTTTACGAGAAGAAATAACGCATCGTACAAAATTAGCTTGTATCTCCAAAACTACACGTTGTATCTCGAAAAGAATTGTTGTGGCGTGTACGTCTTAACATGTAGCATCTAAAGAGAACCAAAAGAATTTTCTTTCGTCAAAATTTTTCAGAAAATCACGTTTTAAGGAAATCCCGCATCGTGCGAAATTATCTTGTTTTTCCTAAACAACACGTTGTAAGTCGAAAAGCTTTCATGTTGCGTGTATGTCTAAGTGTGTAGCCTCAAAAGAGAAGGCACAGGACAGTTTTCTCTCGAAAGGATATGTAAGAATACCACTTCATAAGGAAATACAGTTTTGCAGAGTAAAGACATATACGTACGCATTGGAAACTCTTTAGGAGAAGAAATAACGCATCGTACAAAATTAGCTTGTATCTCCAAAACTACACGTTGTATCTCGAAAAGAATTGTTGTGGCGTGTACGTCTTAACATGTAGCACCTAAAGAGAACCAAAAGGAGAATTTTCTTTCGTCAAAATTTTTCAGAAAATCACGTTTTAAGGAAATCCCGCATCGTGCGAAATTATCTTGTTTTTCCTAAACAACACGTTGTAAGTGGAAAAGCTTTCATGTTGCGTGTATGTCTAAGTGTGTAGCCTCAAAAGAGAAGGCACAGGACAGTTTTCTCTCGAAAGGATATGTAAGAATACCACTTCATAAGGAAATACAGTTTTGCAGAGTAAAGACATATACGTACGCATTGGAAACTCTTTACGAGAAGAAATAACGCATCGTACAAAATTAGCTTGTATCTCCAAAACTACACGTTGTATCTCGAAAAGAATTGTTGTGGCGTGTACGTCTTAACATGTAGCATCTAAAGAGAACCAAAAGGAGAATTTTCTTTCGTCAAAATTTTTCAGAAAATCACGTTTTAAGGAAATCCCGCATCGTGCGAAATTATCTTGTTTTTCCTAAACAACACGTTGTAAGTCGAAAAGCTTTCATGTTGCGTGTATGTCTAAGTGTGTAGCCTCAAAAGAGAAGGCACAGGACAGTTTTCTCTCGAAAGGATATGTAAGAATACCACTTCATAAGGAAATACAGTTTTGCAGAGTAAAGACATATACGTACGCATTGGAAACTCTTTACGAGAAGAAATAACGCATCGTACAAAATTAGCTTGTATCTCCAAAACTACACGTTGTATCTCGAAAAGAATTGTTGTGGCGTGTACGTCTTAACATGTAGCATCTAAAGAGAACCAAAAGGAGAATTTTCTTTCGTCAAAATTTTTCAGAAAATCACGTTTTAAGGAAATCCCGCATCGTGCGAAATTATCTTGTTTTTCCTAAACAACACGTTGTAAGTCGAAAAGCTTTCATGTTGCGTGTATGTCTAAGTGTGTAGCCTCAAAAGAGAAGGCACAGGACAGTTTTCTCTCGAAAGGATATGTAAGAATACCACTTCATAAGGAAATACAGTTTTGCAGAGTAAAGACATATACGTACGCATTGGAAACTCTTTACGAGAAGAAATAACGCATCGTACAAAATTAGCTTGTATCTCCAAAACTACACGTTGTATCTCGAAAAGAATTGTTGTGGCGTGTACGTCTTAACATGTAGCATCTAAAGAGAACCAAAAGGAGAATTTTCTTTCGTCAAAATTTTTCAGAAAATCACGTTTTAAGGAAATCCCGCATCGTGCGAAATTATCTTGTTTTTCCTAAACAACACGTTGTAAGTCGAAAAGCTTTCATGTTGCGTGTATGTCTAAGTGTGTAGCCTCAAAAGAGAAGGCACAGGACAGTTTTATCTCGAAAGGATATGTAAGAATACCACTTCATAAGGAAATACAGTTTTGCAGAGTAAAGACATATACGTACGCATTGGAAACTCTTTACGAGAAGAAATAACGCATCGTACAAAATTAGCTTGTATCTCCAAAACTACACGTTGTATCTCGAAAAGAATTGTTGTGGCGTGTACGTCTTAACATGTAGCATCTAAAGAGAACCAAAAGGAGAATTTTCTTTCGTCAAAATTTTTCAGAAAATCACGTTTTAAGGAAATCCCGCATCGTGCGAAATTATCTTGTTTTTCCTAAACAACACGTTGTAAGTCGAAAAGCTTTCATGTTGCGTGTATGTCTAAGTGTGTAGCCTCAAAAGAGAAGGCACAGGACAGTTTTCTCTCGAAAGGATATGTAAGAATACCACTTCATAAGGAAATACAGTTTTGCAGAGTAAAGACATATACGTACGCATTGGAAACTCTTTAGGAGAAGAAATAACGCATCGTACAAAATTAGCTTGTATCTCCAAAACTACACGTTGTATCTCGAAAAGAATTGTTGTGGCGTGTACGTCTTAACATGTAGCATCTAAAGAGAACCAAAAGGAGAATTTTCTTTCGTCAAAATTTTTCAGAAAATCACGTTTTAAGGAAATCCCGCATCGTGCGAAATTATCTTGTTTTTCCTAAACAACACGTTGTAAGTCGAAAAGCTTTCATGTTGCGTGTATGTCTAAGTGTGTAGCCTCAAAAGAGAAGGCACAGGACAGTTTTCTCTCGAAAGGATATGTAAGAATACCACTTCATAAGGAAATACAGTTTTGCAGAGTAAAGACATATACGTACGCATTGGAAACTCTTTAGGAGAAGAAATAACGCATCGTACAAAATTAGCTTGTATCTCCAAAACTACACGTTGTATCTCGAAAAGAATTGTTGTGGCGTGTACGTCTTAACATGTAGCATCTAAAGAGAACCAAAAGGAGAATTTTCTTTCGTCAAAATTTTTCAGAAAATCACGTTTTAAGGAAATCCCGCATCGTGCGAAATTATCTTGTTTTTCCTAAACAACACGTTGTAAGTCGAAAAGCTTTCATGTTGCGTGTATGTCTAAGTGTGTAGCCTCAAAAGAGAAGGCACAGGACAGTTTTCTCTCGAAAGGATATGTAAGAATACCACTTCATAAGGAAATACAGTTTTGCAGAGTAAAGACATATACGTACGCATTGGAAACTCTTTACGAGAAGAAATAACGCATCGTACAAAATTAGCTTGTATCTCCAAAACTACACGTTGTATCTCGAAAAGAATTGTTGTGGCGTGTACGTCTTAACATGTAGCATCTAAAGAGAACCAAAAGGAGAATTTTCTTTCGTCAAAATTTTTCAGAAAATCACGTTTTAAGGAAATCCCGCACGTGCGAAATTATCTTGTTTTTCCTAAACAACACGTTGTAAGTCGAAAAGCTTTCATGTTGCGTGTATGTCTAAGTGTGTAGCCTCAAAAGAGAAGGCACAGGACAGTTTTCTCTCGAAAGGATATGTAAGAATGCCACTTCATAAGGAAATACAGTTTTGCAGAGTAAAGACATATACGTACGCATTGGAAACTCTTTACGAGAAGAAATAACGCATCGTACAAAATTAGCTTGTATCTCCAAAACTACACGTTGTTTCTCGAAAAGAATTGTTGTGGCGTGTACGTCTTAACATGTAGCATCTAAAGAGAACCAAAAGGAGAATTTTCTTTCGTCAAAATTTTTCAGAAAATCACGTTTTAAGGAAATCCCGCATCGTGCGAAATTATCTTGTTTTTCCTAAACAACACGTTGTAAGTGGAAAAGCTTTCATGTTGCGTGTATGTCTAAGTGTGTAGCCTCAAAAGAGAAGGCACAGGACAGTTTTCTCTCGAAAGGATATGTAAGAATACCACTTCATAAGGAAATACAGTTTTGCAGAGTAAAGACATATACGTACGCATTGGAAACTCTTTAGGAGAAGAAATAACGCATCGTACAAAATTAGCTTGTATCTCCAAAACTACACGTTGTATCTCGAAAAGAATTGTTGTGGCGTGTACGTCTTAACATGTAGCATCTAAAGAGAACCAAAAGGAGAATTTTCTTTCGTCAAAATTTTTCAGAAAATCACGTTTTAAGGAAATCCCGCATCGTGCGAAATTATCTTGTTTTTCCTAAACAACACGTTGTAAGTCGAAAAGCTTTCATGTTGCGTGTATGTCTAAGTGTGTAGCCTCAAAAGAGAAGGCACAGGACAGTTTTCTCTCGAAAGGATATGTAAGAATACCACTTCATAAGGAAATACAGTTTTGCAGAGTAAAGACATATACGTACGCATTGGAAACTCTTTAGGAGAAGAAATAACGCATCGTACAAAATTAGCTTGTATCTCCAAAACTACACGTTGTATCTCGAAAAGAATTGTTGTGGCGTGTACGTCTTAACATGTAGCATCTAAGGAGAACCAAAAGGAGAATTTTCTTTCGTCAAAATTTTTCAGACAATCACGTTTTAAGGAAATCCCGCATCGTGCGAAATTATCTTGTTTTTTCTAAACAACACGTTGTAAGTCGAAAAGCTTTCATGTTGCGTGTATGTCTAAGTGTGTAGCCTCAAAAGAGAAGGCACAGGACAGTTTTCTCTCGAAAGGATATGTAAGAATACCACTTCATAAGGAAATACAGTTTTGCAGAGTAAAGACATATACGTACGCATTGGAAACTCTTTAGGAGAAGAAATAACGCATCGTACAAAATTAGCTTGTATCTCCAAAACTACACGTTGTATCTCGAAAAGAATTGTTGTGGCGTGTACGTCTTAACATGTAGCATCTAAAGAGAACCAAAAGGAGAATTTTCTTTCGTCAAAATTTTTCAGAAAATCACGTTTTAAGGAAATCCCGCATCGTGCGAAATTATCTTGTTTTTCCTAAACAACACGTTGTAAGTCGAAAAGCTTTCATGTTGCGTGTATGTCTAAGTGTGTAGCCTCAAAAGAGAAGGCACAGGACAGTTTTCTCTCGAAAGGATATGTAAGAATACCACTTCATAAGGAAATACAGTTTTGCAGAGTAAAGACATATACGTACGCATTGGAAACTCTTTAGGAGAAGAAATAACGCATCGTACAAAATTAGCTTGTATCTCCAAAACTACACGTTGTATCTCGAAAAGAATTGTTGTGGCGTGTACGTCTTAACATGTAGCATCTAAAGAGAACCAAAAGGAGAATTTTCTTTCGTCAAAATTTTTCAGAAAATCACGTTTTAAGGAAATCCCGCATCGTGCGAAATTATCTTGTTTTTCCTAAACAACACTTTGTAAGTCGAAAAGCTTTCATGTTGCGTGTATGTCTAAGTGTGTAGCCTCAAAAGAGAAGGCACAGGACAGTTTTCTCTCGAAAGGATATGTAAGAATACCACTTCATAAGGAAATACAGTTTTGCAGAGTAAAGACATATACGTACGCATTGGAAACTCTTTAGGAGAAGAAATAACGCATCGTACAAAATTAGCTTGTATCTCCAAAACTACACGTTGTATCTCGAAAAGAATTGTTGTGGCGTGTACGTCTTAACATGTAGCATCTAAAGAGAACCAAAAGGAGAATTTTCTTTCGTCAAAATTTTTCAGAAAATCACGTTTTAAGGAAATCCCGCACGTGCGAAATTATCTTGTTTTTCCTAAACAACACGTTGTAAGTCGAAAAGCTTTCATGTTGCGTGTATGTCTAAGTGTGTAGCCTCAAAAGAGAAGGCACAGGACAGTTTTCTCTCGAAAGGATATGTAAGAATACCACTTCATTAGGAAATACAGTTTTGCAGAGTAAAAACATATACATACGCATTGGAAACTCTTTACGAGAAGAAATAACGCATCGTACAAAATTAGCTTGTATCTCCAAAACTACACGTTGTTTCTCGAAAAGAATTGTTGTGGCGTGTACGTCTTAACATGTAGCATCTAAAGAGAACCAAAAGGAGAATTTTCTTTCGTCAAAATTTTTCAGAAAATCACGTTTTAAGGAAATCCCGCATCGTGCGAAATTATCTTGTTTTTCCTAAACAACACGTTGTAAGTCGAAAAGCTTTCATGTTGCGTGTATGTCTAAGTGTGTAGCCTCAAAAGAGAAGGCACAGGACAGTTTTCTCTCGAAAGGATATGTAAGAATACCACTTCATAAGGAAATACAGTTTTGCAGAGTAAAGACATATACGTACGCATTGGAAACTCTTTACGAGAAGAAATAACGCATCGTACAAAATTAGCTTGTATCTCCAAAACTACACGTTGTATCTCGAAAAGAATTGTTGTGGCGTGTACGTCTTAACATGTAGCATCTAAAGAGAACCAAAAGGAGAATTTTCTTTCGTCAAAATTTTTCAGAAAATCACGTTTTAAGGAAATCCCGCATCGTGCGAAATTATCTTGTTTTTCCTAAACAACACGTTGTAAGTCGAAAAGCTTTCATGTTGCGTGTATGTCTAAGTGTGTAGCCTCAAAAGAGAAGGCACAGGACAGTTTTCTCTCGAAAGGATATGTAAGAATACCACTTCATAAGGAAATACAGTTTTGCAGAGTAAAGACATATACGTACGCATTGGAAACTCTTTAGGAGAAGAAATAACGCATCGTACAAAATTAGCTTGTATCTCCAAAACTACACGTTGTATCTCGAAAAGAATTGTTGTGGCGTGTACGTCTTAACATGTAGCATCTAAAGAGAACCAAAAGGAGAATTTTCTTTCGTCAAAATTTTTCAGAAAATCACGTTTTAAGGAAATCCCGCATCGTGCGAAATTATCTTGTTTTTTCTAAACAACACGTTGTAAGTCGAAAAGCTTTCATGTTGCGTGTATGTCTAAGTGTGTAGCCTCAAAAGAGAAGGCACAGGACAGTTTTCTCTCGAAAGGATATGTAAGAATACCACTTCATAAGGAAATACAGTTTTGCAGAGTAAAGACATATACGTACGCATTGGAAACTCTTTACGAGAAGAAATAACGCATCGTACAAAATTAGCTTGTATCTCCAAAACTACACGTTGTATCTCGAAAAGAATTGTTGTGGCGTGTACGTCTTAACATGTAGCATCTAAAGAGAACCAAAAGGAGAATTTTCTTTCGTCAAAATTTTTCAGAAAATCACGTTTTAAGGAAATCCCGCATCGTGCGAAATTATCTTGTTTTTCCTAAACAACACGTTGTAAGTCGAAAAGCTTTCATGTTGCGTGTATGTCTAAGTGTGTAGCCTCAAAAGAGAAGGCACAGGACAGTTTTCTCTCGAAAGGATATGTAAGAATACCACTTCATAAGGAAATACAGTTTTGCAGAGTAAAGACATATACGTACGCATTGGAAACTCTTTAGGAGAAGAAATAACGCATCGTACAAAATTAGCTTGTATCTCCAAAACTACACGTTGTATCTCGAAAAGAATTGTTGTGGCGTGTACGTCTTAACATGTAGCATCTAAAGAGAACCAAAAGGAGAATTTTCTTTCGTCAAAATTTTTCAGAAAATCACGTTTTAAGGAAATCCCGCATCGTGCGAAATTATCTTGTTTTTCCTAAACAACACGTTGTAAGTCGAAAAGCTTTCATGTTGCGTGTATGTCTAAGTGTGTAGCCTCAAAAGAGAAGGCACAGGACAGTTTTCTCTCGAAAGGATATGTAAGAATACCACTTCATAAGGAAATACAGTTTTGCAGAGTAAAGACATATACGTACGCATTGGAAACTCTTTAGGAGAAGAAATAACGCATCGTACAAAATTAGCTTGTATCTCCAAAACTACACGTTGTATCTCGAAAAGAATTGTTGTGGCGTGTACGTCTTAACATGTAGCATCTAAAGAGAACCAAAAGGAGGATTTTCTTTCGTCAAAATTTTTCAGAAAATCACGTTTTAAGGAAATCCCGCATCGTGCGAAATTATCTTGTTTTTCCTAAACAACACGTTGTAAGTCGAAAAGCTTTCATGTTGCGTGTATGTCTAAGTGTGTAGCCTCAAAAGAGAAGGCACAGGACAGTTTTCTCTCGAAAGGATATGTAAGAATACCACTTCATAAGGAAATACAGTTTTGCAGAGTAAAGACATATACGTACGCATTGGAAACTCTTTACGAGAAGAAATAACGCATCGTACAAAATTAGCTTGTATCTCCAAAACTACACGTTGTATCTCGAAAAGAATTGTTGTGGCGTGTACGTCTTAACATGTAGCATCTAAAGAGAACCAAAAGGAGGATTTTCTTTCGTCAAAATTTTTCAGAAAATCACGTTTTAAGGAAATCCCGCATCGTGCGAAATTATCTTGTTTTTCCTAAACAACACGTTGTAAGTCGAAAAGCTTTCATGTTGCGTGTATGTCTAAGTGTGTAGCCTCAAAAGAGAAGGCACAGGACAGTTTTCTCTCGAAAGGATATGTAAGAATACCACTTCATAAGGAAATACAGTTTTGCAGAGTAAAGACATATACGTACGCATTGGAAACTCTTTACGAGAAGAAATAACGCATCGTACAAAATTAGCTTGTATCTCCAAAACTACACGTTGTATCTCGAAAAGAATTGTTGTGGCGTGTACGTCTTAACATGTAGCATCTAAAGAGAACCAAAAGGAGAATTTTCTTTCGTCAAAATTTTTCAAAAAATCACGTTTTAAGGAAATCCCGCATCGTGCGAAATTATCTTGTTTTTCCTAAACAACACGTTGTAAGTCGAAAAGCTTTCATGTTGCGTGTATGTCTAAGTGTGTAGCCTCAAAAGAGAAGGCACAGGACAGTTTTCTCTCGAAAGGATATGTAAGAATACCACTTCATAAGGAAATACAGTTTTGCAGAGTAAAGACATATACGTACGCATTGGTAACTCTTTACGAGAAGAAATAACGCATCGTACAAAATTAGCTTGTATCTCCAAAACTACACGTTGTTTCTCGAAAAGAATTGTTGTGGCGTGTACGTCTTAACATGTAGCATCTAAAGAGAACCAAAAGGAGAATTTTCTTTCGTCAAATTTTTCAGAAAATCACGTTTTAAGGAAATCCCGCATCGTGCGAAATTATCTTGTTTTTCCTAAACAACACGTTGTAAGTGGAAAAGCTTTCATGTTGCGTGTATGTCTAAGTGTGTAGCCTCAAAAGAGAAGGCACAGGACAGTTTTCTCTCGAAAGGATATGTAAGAATACCACTTCATAAGGAAATACAGTTTTGCAGAGTAAAGACATATACGTACGCATTGGAAACTCTTTAGGAGAAGAAATAACGCATCGTACAAAATTAGCTTGTATCTCCAAAACTACACGTTGTATCTCGAAAAGAATTGTTGTGGCGTGTACGTCTTAACATGTAGCATCTAAAGAGAACCAAAAGGAGAATTTTCTTTCGTTAAAATTTTTCAGAAAATCACGTTTTAAGGAAATCCCGCATCATGCGAAATTATCTTGTTTTTCCTAAACAACACGTTGTAAGTCGAAAAGCTTTCATGTTGCGTGTATGTCTAAGTGTGTAGCCTCAAAAGAGAAGGCACAGGACAGTTTTCTCTCGAAAGGATATGTAAGAATACCACTTCATAAGGAAATACAGTTTTGCAGAGTAAAGACATATACGTACGCATTGGAAACTCTTTAGGAGAAGAAATAACGCATCGTACAAAATTAGCTTGTATCTCCAAAACTACACGTTGTATCTCGAAAAGAATTGTTGTGGCGTGTACGTCTTAACATGTAGCATCTAAAGAGAACCAAAAGGAGAATTTTCTTTCGTCAAAATTTTTCAGAAAATCACGTTTTAAGGAAATCCCGCATCGTGCGAAATTATCTTGTTTTTTCTAAACAACACGTTGTAAGTCGAAAAGCTTTCATGTTGCGTGTATGTCTAAGTGTGTAGCCTCAAAAGAGAAGGCACAGGACAGTTTTCTCTCGAAAGGATATGTAAGAATACCACTTCATAAGGAAATACAGTTTTGCAGAGTAAAGACATATACGTACGCATTGGAAACTCTTTACGAGAAGAAATAACGCATCGTACAAAATTAGCTTGTATCTCCAAAACTACACGTTGTATCTCGAAAAGAATTGTTGTGGCGTGTACGTCTTAACATGTAGCATCTAAAGAGAACCAAAAGGAGAATTTTCTTTCGTCAAAATTTTTCAGAAAATCACGTTTTAAGGAAATCCCGCATCGTGCGAAATTATCTTGTTTTTCCTAAACAACACGTTGTAAGTCGAAAAGCTTTCATGTTGCGTGTATGTCTAAGTGTGTAGCCTCAAAAGAGAAGGCACAGGACAGTTTTCTCTCGAAAGGATATGTAAGAATACCACTTCATAAGGAAATACAGTTTTGCAGAGTAAAGACATATACGTACGCATTGGAAACTCTTTAGGAGAAGAAATAACGCATCGTACAAAATTAGCTTGTATCTCCAAAACTACACGTTGTATCTCGAAAAGAATTGTTGTGGCGTGTACGTCTTAACATGTAGCATCTAAAGAGAACCAAAAGGAGAATTTTCTTTCGTCAAAATTTTTCAGAAAATCACGTTTTAAGGAAATCCCGCATCGTGCGAAATTATCTTGTTTTTCCTAAACAACACGTTGTAAGTCGAAAAGCTTTCATGTTGCGTGTATGTCTAAGTGTGTAGCCTCAAAAGAGAAGGCACAGGACAGTTTTCTCTCGAAAGGATATGTAAGAATACCACTTCATAAGGAAATACAGTTTTGCAGAGTAAAGACATATACGTACGCATTGGAAACTCTTTAGGAGAAGAAATAACGCATCGTACAAAATTAGCTTGTATCTCCAAAACTACACGTTGTATCTCAAAAAGAATTGTTGTGGCGTGTACGTCTTAACATGTAGCATCTAAAGAGAACCAAAAGGAGAATTTTCTTTCGTCAAAATTTTTCAGAAAATCACGTTTTAAGGAAATCCCGCATCGTGCGAAATTATCTTGTTTTTCCTAAACAACACTTTGTAAGTCGAAAAGCTTTCATGTTGCGTGTATGTCTAAGTGTGTAGCCTCAAAAGAGAAGGCACAGGACAGTTTTCTCTCGAAAGGATATGTAAGAATACCACTTCATAAGGAAATACAGTTTTGCAGAGTAAAGACATATACGTACGCATTGGAAACTCTTTAGGAGAAGAAATAACGCATCGTACAAAATTAGCTTGTATCTCCAAAACTACACGTTGTATCTCGAAAAGAATTGTTGTGGCGTGTACGTCTTAACATGTAGCATCTAAAGAGAACCAAAAGGAGAATTTTCTTTCGTCAAAATGTTTCAGAAAATCACGTTTTAAGGAAATCCCGCATCGTGCGAAATTATCTTGTTTTTCCTAAACAACACGTTGTAAGTCGAAAAGCTTTCATGTTGCGTGTATGTCTAAGTGTGTAGCCTCAAAAGAGAAGGCACAGGACAGTTTTCTCTCGAAAGGATATGTAAGAATACCACTTCATAAGGAAATACAGTTTTGCAGAGTAAAGACATATACGTACGCATTGGAAACTCTTTACGAGAAGAAATAACGCATCGTACAAAATTAGCTTGTATCTCCAAAACTACACGTTGTATCTCGAAAAGAATTGTTGTGGCGTGTACGTCTTAACATGTAGCATCTAAAGAGAACCAAAAGGAGAATTTTCTTTCGTCAAAATTTTCAGAAAATCACGTTTTAAGGAAATCCCGCATCGTGCGAAATTATCTTGTTTTTCCTAAACAACACGTTGTAAGTCGAAAAGCTTTCATGTTGCGTGTATGTCTAAGTGTGTAGCCTCAAAAGAGAAGGCACAGGACAGTTTTCTCTCGAAAGGATATGTAAGAATACCACTTCATAAGGAAATACAGTTTTGCAGAGTAAAGACATATACGTACGCATTGGAAACTCTTTACGAGAAGAAATAACGCATCGTACAAAATTAGCTTGTATCTCCAAAACTACACGTTGTATCTCGAAAAGAATTGTTGTGGCGTGTACGTCTTAACATGTAGCATCTAAAGAGAACCAAAAGGAGAATTTTCTTTCGTCAAAATGTTTCAGAAAATCACGTTTTAAGGAAATCCCGCATCGTGCGAAATTATCTTGTTTTTCCTAAACAACACGTTGTAAGTCGAAAAGCTTTCATGTTGCGTGTATGTCTAAGTGTGTAGCCTCAAAAGAGAAGGCACAGGACAGTTTTCTCTCGAAAGGATATGTAAGAATACCACTTCATAAGGAAATACAGTTTTGCAGAGTAAAGACATATACGTACGCATTGGAAACTCTTTACGAGAAGAAATAACGCATCGTACAAAATTAGCTTGTATCTCCAAAACTACACGTTGTATCTCGAAAAGAATTGTTGTGGCGTGTACGTCTTAACATGTAGCATCTAAAGAGAACCAAAAGGAGAATTTTCTTTCGTCAAAATGTTTCAGAAAATCACGTTTTAAGGAAATCCCGCATCGTGCGAAATTATCTTGTTTTTCCTAAACAACACGTTGTAAGTCGAAAAGCTTTCATGTTGCGTGTATGTCTAAGTGTGTAGCCTCAAAAGAGAAGGCACAGGACAGTTTTCTCTCGAAAGGATATGTAAGAATACCACTTCATAAGGAAATACAGTTTTGCAGAGTAAAGACATATACGTACGCATTGGAAACTCTTTACGAGAAGAAATAACGCATCGTACAAAATTAGCTTGTATCTCCAAAACTACACGTTGTATCTCGAAAAGAATTGTTGTGGCGTGTACGTCTTAACATGTAGCATCTAAAGAGAACCAAAAAGAGAATTTTCTTTCGTCAAAATTTTTCAGAAAATCACGTTTTAAGGAAATCCCGCACGTGCGAAATTATCTTGTTTTTCCTAAACAACACGTTGTAAGTCGAAAAGCTTTCATGTTGCGTGTATGTCTAAGTGTGTAGCCTCAAAAGAGAAGGCACAGGACAGTTTTCTCTCGAAAGGATATGTAAGAATACCACTTCATAAAAAAATACAGTTTTGCAGAGTAAAGACATATACGTACGCATTGGAAACTCTTTACGAGAAGAAATAACGCATCGTACAAAATTAGCTTGTATCTCCAAAACTACACGTTGTTTCTCGAAAAGAATTGTTGTGGCGTGTACGTCTTAACATGTAGCATCTAAAGAG
Organism: Apodemus sylvaticus; assembly: GCF_947179515.1. Taxonomy (NCBI): domain Eukaryota; kingdom Metazoa; phylum Chordata; class Mammalia; order Rodentia; family Muridae; genus Apodemus; species Apodemus sylvaticus. The sequence goes on from NW_026263396.1 coordinate 169,010, forward strand.
AACCAAAAGGAGAATTTTCTTTCGTCAAAATTTTTCAGAAAATCACGTTTTAAGGAAATCCCGCATCGTGCGAAATTATCTTGTTTTTCCTAAACAACACGTTGTAAGTCGAAAAGCTTTCATGTTGCGTGTATGTCTAAGTGTGTAGCCTCAAAAGAGAAGGCACAGGACAGTTTTCTCTCGAAAGGATATGTAAGAATACCACTTCATAAGGAAATACAGTTTTGCAGAGTAAAGACATATACGTACGCATTGGAAACTCTTTAGGAGAAGAAATAACGCATCGTACAAAATTAGCTTGTATCTCCAAAACTACACGTTGTATCTCGAAAAGAATTGTTGTGGCGTGTACGTCTTAACATGTAGCATCTAAAGAGAACCAAAAGGAGAAATTTCTTTCGTCAAAATTTTTCAGAAAATCACGTTTTAAGTAAATCCCGCATCGTGCGAAATTATCTTGTTTTTCCTAAACAACACGTTGTAAGTCGAAAAGCTTTCATGTTGCGTGTATGTCTAAGTGTGTAGCCTCAAAAGAGAAGGCACAGGACAGTTTTCTCTCGAAAGGATATGTAAGAATACCACTTCATAAGGAAATACAGTTTTGCAGAGTAAAGACATATACGTACGCATTGGAAACTCTTTAGGAGAAGAAATAACGCATCGTACAAAATTAGCTTGTATCTCCAAAACTACACGTTGTATCTCGAAAAGAATTGTTGTGGCGTGTACGTCTTAACATGTAGCATCTAAAGAGAACCAAAAGGAGAATTTTCTTTCGTCAAAATTTTTCAGAAAATCACGTTTTAAGGAAATCCCGCATCGTGCGAAATTATCTTGTTTTTCCTAAACAACACGTTGTAAGTCGAAAAGCTTTCATGTTGCGTGTATGTCTAAGTGTGTAGCCTCAAAAGAGAAGGCACAGGACAGTTTTCTCTCGAAAGGATATGTAAGAATACCACTTCATAAGGAAATACAGTTTTGCAGAGTAAAGACATATACGTACGCATTGGAAACTCTTTAGGAGAAGAAATAACGCATCGTACAAAATTAGCTTGTATCTCCAAAACTACACGTTGTATCTCGAAAAGAATTGTTGTGGCGTGTACGTCTTAACATGTAGCATCTAAAGAGAACCAAAAGGAGAATTTTCTTTCGTCAAAATTTTTCAGAAAATCACGTTTTAAGGAAATCCCGCATCGTGCGAAATTATCTTGTTTTTCCTAAACAACACGTTGTAAGTCGAAAAGCTTTCATGTTGCGTGTATGTCTAAGTGTGTAGCCTCAAAAGAGAAGGCACAGGACAGTTTTCTCTCGAAAGGATATGTAAGAATACCACTTCATAAGGAAATACAGTTTTGCAGAGTAAAGACATATACGTACGCATTGGAAATTCTTTACGAGAAGAAATAACGCATCGTACAAAATTAGCTTGTATCTCCAAAACTACACGTTGTATCTCGAAAAGAATTGTTGTGGCGTGTACGTCTTAACATGTAGCATCTAAAGAGAACCAAAAGGAGAATTTTCTTTCGTCAAAATTTTTCAGAAAATCACGTTTTAAGTAAATCCCGCATCGTGCGAAATTATCTTGTTTTTCCTAAACAACACGTTGTAAGTCGAAAAGCTTTCATGTTGCGTGTATGTCTAAGTGTGTAGCCTCAAAAGAGAAGGCACAGGACAGTTTTCTCTCGAAAGGATATGTAAGAATACCACTTCATAAGGAAATACAGTTTTGCAGAGTAAAGACATATACGTACGCATTGGAAACTCTTTAGGAGAAGAAATAACGCATCGTACAAAATTAGCTTGTATCTCCAAAACTACACGTTGTATCTCGAAAAGAATTGTTGTGGCGTGTACGTCTTAACATGTAGCATCTAAAGAGAACCAAAAGGAGAATTTTCTTTCGTCAAAATTTTTCAGAAAATCACGTTTTAAGGAAATCCCGCATCGTGCGAAATTATCTTGTTTTTCCTAAACAACACGTTGTAAGTCGAAAAGCTTTCATGTTGCGTGTATGTCTAAGTGTGTAGCCTCAAAAGAGAAGGCACAGGACAGTTTTCTCTCGAAAGGATATGTAAGAATACCACTTCATAAGGAAATACAGTTTTGCAGAGTAAAGACATATACGTACGCATTGGAAACTCTTTACGAGAAGAAATAACGCATCGTACAAAATTAGCTTGTATCTCCAAAACTACACGTTGTATCTCGAAAAGAATTGTTGTGGCGTGTACGTCTTAACATGTAGCATCTAAAGAGAACCAAAAGGAGAATTTTCTTTCGTCAAAATTTTTCAGAAAATCACGTTTTAAGGAAATCCCGCATCGTGCGAAATTATCTTGTTTTTCCTAAACAACACGTTGTAAGTCGAAAAGCTTTCATGTTGCGTGTATGTCTAAGTCTGTAGCCTCAAAAGAGAAGGCACAGGACAGTTTTCTCTCGAAAGGATATGTAAGAATACCACTTCATAAGGAAATACAGTTTTGCAGAGTAAAGACATATACGTACGCATTGGAAACTCTTTACGAGAAGAAATAACGCATCGTACAAAATTAGCTTGTATCTCCAAAACTACACGTTGTATCTCGAAAAGAATTGTTGTGGCGTGTACGTCTTAACATGTAGCATCTAAAGAGAACCAAAAGGAGAATTTTCTTTCGTCAAAATTTTTCAGAAAATCACGTTTTAAGGAAATCCCGCATCGTGCGAAATTATCTTGTTTTTTCTAAACAACACGTTGTAAGTCGAAAAGCTTTCATGTTGCGTGTATGTCTAAGTGTGTAGCCTCAAAAGAGAAGGCACAGGACAGTTTTCTCTCGAAAGGATATGTAAGAATACCACTTCATAAGGAAATACAGTTTTGCAGAGTAAAGACATATACGTACGCATTGGAAACTCTTTACGAGAAGAAATAACGCATCGTACAAAATTAGCTTGTATCTCCAAAACTACACGTTGTATCTCGAAAAGAATTGTTGTGGCGTGTACGTCTTAACATGTAGCATCTAAAGAGAACCAAAAGGAGAATTTTCTTTCGTCAAAATTTTTCAGAAAATCACGTTTTAAGGAAATCCCGCATTGTGCGAAATTATCTTGTTTTTCCTAAACAACACGTTGTAAGTCGAAAAGCTTTCATGTTGCGTGTATGTCTAAGTGTGTAGCCTCAAAAGAGAAGGCACAGGACAGTTTTCTCTCGAAAGGATATGTAAGAATACCACTTCATAAGGAAATACAGTTTTGCAGAGTAAAGACATATACGTACGCATTGGAAACTCTTTACGAGAAGAAATAACGCATCGTACAAAATTAGCTTGTATCTCCAAAACTACACGTTGTATCTCGAAAAGAATTGTTCTGGCGTGTACGTCTTAACATGTAGCATCTAAAGAGAACCAAAAGGAGAATTTTCTTTCGTCAAAATTTTTCAGAAAATCACGTTTTAAGGAAATCCCGCATCGTGCGAAATTATCTTGTTTTTCCTAAACAACACGTTGTAAGTCGAAAAGCTTTCATGTTGCGTGTATGTCTAAGTGTGTAGCCTCAAAAGAGAAGGCACAGGACAGTTTTCTCTCGAAAGGATATGTAAGAATACCACTTCATAAGGAAATACAGTTTTGCAGAGTAAAGACATATACGTACGCATTGGAAACTCTTTACGAGAAGAAATAACGCATCGTACAAAATTAGCTTGTATCTCCAAAACTACACGTTGTATCTCGAAAAGAATTGTTGTGGCGTGTACGTCTTAACATGTAGCATCTAAAGAGAACCAAAAGGAGAATTTTCTTTCGTCAAAATTTTTCAGAAAATCACGTTTTAAGGAAATCCCGCATCGTGCGAAATTATCTTGTTTTTCCTAAACAACACGTTGTAAGTCGAAAAGCTTTCATGTTGCGTGTATGTCTAAGTGTGTAGCCTCAAAAGAGAAGGCACAGGACAGTTTTCTCTCGAAAGGATATGTAAGAATACCACTTCATAAGGAAATACAGTTTTGCAGAGTAAAGACATATACGTACGCATTGGAAACTCTTTAGGAGAAGAAATAACGCATCGTACAAAATTAGCTTGTATCTCCAAAACTACACGTTGTATCTCGAAAAGAATTGTTGTGGCGTGTACGTCTTAACATGTAGCATCTAAAGAGAACCAAAAGGAGAATTTTCTTTCGTCAAAATTTTTCAGAAAATCACGTTTTAAGGAAATCCCGCATCGTGCGAAATTATCTTGTTTTTCCTAAACAACACGTTGTAAGTCGAAAAGCTTTCATGTTGCGTGTATGTCTAAGTGTGTAGCCTCAAAAGAGAAGGCAAAGGACAGTTTTCTCTCGAAAGGATATGTAAGAATACCACTTCATAAGGAAATACAGTTTTGCAGAGTAAAGACATATACGTACGCATTGGAAACTCTTTACGAGAAGAAATAACGCATCGTACAAAATTAGCTTGTATCTCCAAAACTACACGTTGTATCTCGAAAACAATTGTTGTGGCGTGTACGTCTTAACATGTAGCATCTAAAGAGAACCAAAAGGAGAATTTTCTTTCGTCAAAATTTTTCAGAAAATCACGTTTTAAAGAAATCCCGCATCGTGCGAAATTATCTTGTTTTTCCTAAACAACACGTTGTAAGTCGAAAAGCTTTCATGTTGCGTGTATGTCTAAGTGTGTAGCCTCAAAAGAGAAGGCACAGGACAGTTTTCTCTCGAAAGGATATGTAAGAATACCACTTCATAAGGAAATACAGTTTTGCAGAGTAAAGACATATACGTACGCATTGGAAACTCTTTACGAGAAGAAATAACGCATCGTACAAAATTAGCTTGTATCTCCAAAACTACACGTTGTATCTCGAAAAGAATTGTTGTGGCGTGTACGTCTTAACATGTAGCATCTAAAGAGAACCAAAAGGAGAATTTTCGTTCGTCAAAATTTTTCAGAAAATCACGTTTTAAGGAAATCCCGCATCGTGCGAAATTATCTTGTTTTTCCTAAACAACACGTTGTAAGTCGAAAAGCTTTCATGTTGCGTGTATGTCTAAGTGTGTAGCCTCAAAAGAGAAGGCACAGGACAGTTTTCTCTCGAAAGGATATGTAAGAATACCACTTCATAAGGAAATACAGTTTTGCAGAGTAAAGACATATACGTACGCATTGGAAACTCTTTACGAGAAGAAATAACGCATCGTACAAAATTAGCTTGTATCTCCAAAACTACACGTTGTATCTCGAAAAGAATTGTTGTGGCGTGTACGTCTTAACATGTAGCATCTAAAGAGAACCAAAAGGAGAATTTTCTTTCGTCAAAATTTTTCAGAATATCACGTTTTAAGGAAATCCCGCATCGTGCGAAATTATCTTGTTTTTCCTAAACAACACGTTGTAAGTCGAAAAGCTTTCATGTTGCGTGTATGTCTAAGTGTGTAGCCTCAAAAGAGAAGGCACAGGACAGTTTTCTCTCGAAAGGATATGTAAGAATACCACTTCATAAGGAAATACAGTTTTGCAGAGTAAAGACATATACGTACGCATTGGAAACTCTTTAGGAGAAGAAATAACGCATCGTACAAAATTAGCTTGTATCTCCAAAACTACACGTTGTATCTCGAAAAGAATTGTTGTGGCGTGTACGTCTTAACATGTAGCATCTAAAGAGAACCAAAAGGAGAATTTTCTTTCGTCAAAATTTTTCAGAAAATCACGTTTTAAGGAAATCCCGCATCGTGCGAAATTATCTTGTTTTTCCTAAACAACACGTTGTAAGTCGAAAAGCTTTCATGTTGCGTGTATGTCTAAGTGTGTAGCCTCAAAAGAGAAGGCACAGGACAGTTTTCTCTCGAAAGGATATGTAAGAATACCACTTCATAAGGAAATACAGTTTTGCAGAGTAAAGACATATACGTACGCATTGGAAACTCTTTACGAGAAGAAATAACGCATCGTACAAAATTAGCTTGTATCTCCAAAACTACACGTTGTATCTCGAAAAGAATTGTTGTGGCGTGTACGTCTTAACATGTAGCATCGAAAGAGAACCAAAAGGAGAATTTTCTTTCGTCAAAATTTTTCAGAAAATCACGTTTTAAGGAAATCCCGCATCGTGCGAAATTATCTTGTTTTTCCTAAACAACACGTTGTAAGTCGAAAAGCTTTCATGTTGCGTGTATGTCTAAGTGTGTAGCCTCAAAAGAGAAGGCACAGGACAGTTTTCTCTCGAAAGGATATGTAAGAATACCACTTCATAAGGAAATACAGTTTTGCAGAGTAAAGACATATACGTACGCATTGGAAACTCTTTACGAGAAGAAATAACGCATCGTACAAAATTAGCTTGTATCTCCAAAACTACACGTTGTATCTCGAAAAGAATTGTTGTGGCGTGTACGTCTTAACATGTAGCATCTAAAGAGAACCAAAAGGAGAATTTTCTTTCGTCAAAATTTTTCAGAAAATCACGTTTTAAGGAAATCCCGCATCGTGCGAAATTATCTTGTTTTTCCTAAACAACACGTTGTAAGTGGAAAAGATTTCATGTTGCGTGTATGTCTAAGTGTGTAGCCTCAAAAGAGAAGGCACAGGACAGTTTTCTCTCGAAAGGATATGTAAGAATACCACTTCATAAGGAAATACAGTTTTGCAGAGTAAAGACATATACGTACGCATTGGAAACTCTTTAGGAGAAGAAATAACGCATCGTACAAAATTAGCTTGTATCTCCAAAACTACACGTTGTATCTCAAAAAGAATTGTTGTGGCGTGTACGTCTTAACATGTAGCATCTAAAGAGAACCAAAAGGAGAATTTTCTTTCGTCAAAATTTTTCAGAAAATCACGTTTTAAGGAAATCCCGCATCGTGCGAAATTATCTTGTTTTTCCTAAACAACACGTTGTAAGTCGAAAAGCTTTCATGTTGCGTGTATGTCTAAGTGTGTAGCCTCAAAAGAGAAGGCACAGGACAGTTTTCTCTCGAAAGGATATGTAAGAATACCACTTCATAAGGAAATACAGTTTTGCAGAGTAAAGACATATACGTACGCATTGGAAACTCTTTACGAGAAGAAATAACGCATCGTACAAAATTAGCTTGTATCTCCAAAACTACACGTTGTATCTCGAAAAGAATTGTTGTGGCGTGTACGTCTTAACATGTAGCATCTAAAGAGAACCAAAAGGAGAATTTTCTTTCGTCAAAATTTTTCAGAAAATCACGTTTTAAGGAAATCCCGCACGTGCGAAATTATCTTGTTTTTCCTAAACAACACGTTGTAAGTCGAAAAGCTTTCATGTTGCGTGTATGTCTAAGTGTGTAGCCTCAAAAGAGAAGGCACAGGACAGTTTTCTCTCGAAAGGATATGTAAGAATACCACTTCATTAGGAAATACAGTTTTGCAGAGTAAAAACATATACATACGCATTGGAAACTCTTTACGAGAAGAAATAACGCATCGTACAAAATTAGCTTGTATCTCCAAAACTACACGTTGTTTCTCGAAAAGAATTGTTGTGGCGTGTACGTCTTAACATGTAGCATCTAAAGAGAACCAAAAGGAGAATTTTCTTTCGTCAAAATTTTTCAGAAAATCACGTTTTAAGGAAATCCCGCATCGTGCGAAATTATCTTGTTTTTCCTAAACAACACGTTGTAAGTCGAAAAGCTTTCATGTTGCGTGTATGTCTAAGTGTGTAGCCTCAAAAGAGAAGGCACAGGACAGTTTTCTCTCGAAAGGATATGTAAGAATACCACTTCATAAGGAAATACAGTTTTGCAGAGTAAAGACATATACGTACGCATTGGAAACTCTTTAGGAGAAGAAATAACGCATCGTACAAAATTAGCTTGTATCTCCAAAACTACACGTTGTATCTCGAAAAGAATTGTTGTGGCGTGTACGTCTTAACATGTAGCATCTAAAGAGAACCAAAAGGAGAATTTTCTTTCGTCAAAATTTTTCAGAAAATCACGTTTTAAGGAAATCCCGCATCGTGCGAAATTATCTTGTTTTTCCTAAACAACACGTTGTAAGTCGAAAAGCTTTCATGTTGCGTGTATGTCTAAGTGTGTAGCCTCAAAAGAGAAGGCACAGGACAGTTTTCTCTCGAAAGGATATGTAAGAATACCACTTCATAAGGAAATACAGTTTTGCAGAGTAAAGACATATACGTACGCATTGGAAACTCTTTACGAGAAGAAATAACGCATCGTACAAAATTAGCTTGTATCTCCAAAACTACACGTTGTATCTCGAAAAGAATTGTTGTGGCGTGTACGTCTTAACATGTAGCATCTAAAGAGAACCAAAAGGAGAATTTTCTTTCGTCAAAATTTTTCAGAAAATCACGTTTTAAGGAAATCCCGCATCGTGCGAAATTATCTTGTTTTTTCTAAACAACACGTTGTAAGTCGAAAAGCTTTCATGTTGCGTGTATGTCTAAGTGTGTAGCCTCAAAAGAGAAGGCACAGGACAGTTTTCTCTCGAAAGGATATGTAAGAATACCACTTCATAAGGAAATACAGTTTTGCAGAGTAAAGACATATACGTACACATTGGAAACTCTTTACGAGAAGAAATAACGCATCGTACAAAATTAGCTTGTATCTCCAAAACTACACGTTGTATCTCGAAAAGAATTGTTGTGGCGTGTACGTCTTAACATGTAGCATCTAAAGAGAACCAAAAGGAGAATTTTCTTTCGTCAAAATTTTTCAGAAAATCACGTTTTAAGGAAATCCCGCATCGTGCGAAATTATCTTGTTTTTCCTAAACAACACGTTGTAAGTCGAAAAGCTTTCATGTTGCGTGTATGTCTAAGTGTGTAGCCTCAAAAGAGAAGGCACAGGACAGTTTTCTCTCGAAAGGATATGTAAGAATACCACTTCATAAGGAAATACAGTTTTGCAGAGTAAAGACATATACGTACGCATTGGAAACTCTTTAGGAGAAGAAATAACGCATCGTACAAAATTAGCTTGTATCTCCAAAACTACACGTTGTATCTCGAAAAGAATTGTTGTGGCGTGTACGTCTTAACATGTAGCATCTAAAGAGAACCAAAAGGAGAATTTTCTTTCGTCAAAATTTTTCAGAAAATCACGTTTTAAGGAAATCCCGCATCGTGCGAAATTATCTTGTTTTTCCTAAACAACACGTTGTAAGTCGAAAAGCTTTCATGTTGCGTGTATGTCTAAGTGTGTAGCCTCAAAAGAGAAGGCACAGGACAGTTTTCTCTCGAAAGGATATGTAAGAATACCACTTCATAAGGAAATACAGTTTTGCAGAGTAAAGACATATACGTACGCATTGGAAACTCTTTAGGAGAAGAAATAACGCATCGTACAAAATTAGCTTGTATCTCCAAAACTACACGTTGTATCTCGAAAAGAATTGTTGTGGCGTGTACGTCTTAACATGTAGCATCTAAAGAGAACCAAAAGGAGAATTTTCTTTCGTCAAAATTTTTCAGAAAATCACGTTTTAAGGAAATCCCGCATCATGCGAAATTATCTTGTTTTTCCTAAACAACACGTTGTAAGTCGAAAAGCTTTCATGTTGCGTGTATGTCTAAGTGTGTAGCCTCAAAAGAGAAGGCACAGGACAGTTTTCTCTCGAAAGGATATGTAAGAATACCACTTCATAAGGAAATACAGTTTTGCAGAGTAAAGACATATACGTACGCATTGGAAACTCTTTAGGAGAAGAAATAACGCATCGTACAAAATTAGCTTGTATCTCCAAAACTACACGTTGTATCTCGAAAAGAATTGTTGTGGCGTGTACGTCTTAACATGTAGCATCTAAAGAGAACCAAAAGGAGAATTTTCTTTCGTCAAAATTTTTCAGAAAATCACGTTTTAAGGAAATCCCGCATCGTGCGAAATTATCTTGTTTTTCCTAAACAACACGTTGTAAGTCGAAAAGCTTTCATGTTGCGTGTATGTCTAAGTGTGTAGCCTCAAAAGAGAAGGCACAGGACAGTTTTCTCTCGAAAGGATATGTAAGAATACCACTTCATAAGGAAATACAGTTTTGCAGAGTAAAGACATATACGTACGCATTGGAAACTCTTTACGAGAAGAAATAACGCATCGTACAAAATTAGCTTGTATCTCCAAAACTACACGTTGTATCTCGAAAAGAATTGTTGTGGCGTGTACGTCTTAACATGTAGCATCTAAAGAGAACCAAAAGGAGAATTTTCTTTCGTCAAAATTTTTCAGAAAATCACGTTTTAAGGAAATCCCGCATCGTGCGAAATTATCTTGTTTTTCCTAAACAACACGTTGTAAGTCGAAAAGCTTTCATGTTGCGTGTATGTCTAAGTGTGTAGCCTCAAAAGAGAAGGCACAGGACAGTTTTCTCTCGAAAGGATATGTAAGAATACCACTTCATAAGGAAATACAGTTTTGCAGAGTAAAGACATATACGTACGCATTGGAAACTCTTTAGGAGAAGAAATAACGCATCGTACAAAATTAGCTTGTATCTCCAAAACTACACGTTGTATCTCGAAAAGAATTGTTGTGGCGTGTACGTCTTAACATGTAGCATCTAAAGAGAACCAAAAGGAGAATTTTCTTTCGTCAAAATTTTTCAGAAAATCACGTTTTAAGGAAATCCCACATCGTGCGAAATTATCTTGTTTTTGCTAAACAACACGTTGTAAGTCGAAAAGCTTTCATGTTGCGTGTATGTCTAAGTGTGTAGCCTCAAAAGAGAAGGCACAGGACAGTTTTCTCTCGAAAGGATATGTAAGAATACCACTTCATAAGGAAATACAGTTTTGCAGAGTAAAGACATATACGTACGCATTGGAAACTCTTTAGGAGAAGAAATAACGCATCGTACAAAATTAGCTTGTATCTCCAAAACTACACGTTGTATCTCGAAAAGAATTGTTGTGGCGTGTACGTCTTAACATGTAGCATCTAAAGAGAACCAAAAGGAGAATTTTCTTTCGTCAAAATTTTTCAGAAAATCACGTTTTAAGGAAATCCCGCATCGTGCGAAATTATCTTGTTTTTCCTAAACAACACGTTGTAAGTCGAAAAGCTTTCATGTTGCGTGTATGTCTAAGTGTGTAGCCTCAAAAGAGAAGGCACAGGACAGTTTTCTCTCGAAAGGATATGTAAGAATACCACTTCATAAGGAAATACAGTTTTGCAGAGTAAAGACATATACGTACGCATTGGAAACTCTTTAGGAGAAGAAATAACGCATCGTACAAAATTAGCTTGTATCTCCAAAACTACACGTTGTATCTCGAAAAGAATTGTTGTGGCGTGTACGTCTTAACATGTAGCATCTAAAGAGAACCAAAAGGAGAATTTTCTTTCGTCAAAATTTTTCAGAAAATCACGTTTTAAGGAAATCCCGCATCGTGCGAAATTATCTTGTTTTTCCTAAACAACACGTTGTAAGTCGAAAAGCTTTCATGTTGCGTGTATGTCTAAGTGTGTAGCCTCAAAAGAGAAGGCACAGGACAGTTTTCTCTCGAAAGGATATGTAAGAATACCACTTCATAAGGAAATACAGTTTTGCAGAGTAAAGACATATACGTACGCATTGGAAACTCTTTAGGAGAAGAAATAACGCATCGTACAAAATTAGCTTGTATCTCCAAAACTACACGTTGTATCTCGAAAAGAATTGTTGTGGCGTGTACGTCTTAACATGTAGCATCTAAAGAGAACCAAAAGGAGAATTTTCTTTCGTCAAAATTTTTCAGAAAATCACGTTTTAAGGAAATCCCGCATCGTGCGAAATTATCTTGTTTTTCCTAAACAACACGTTGTAAGTCGAAAAGCTTTCATGTTGCGTGTATGTCTAAGTGTGTAGCCTCAAAAGAGAAGGCACAGGACAGTTTTCTCTCGAAAGGATATGTAAGAATACCACTTCATAAGGAAATACAGTTTTGCAGAGTAAAGACATATACGTACGCATTGGAAACTCTTTAGGAGAAGAAATAACGCATCGTACAAAATTAGCTTGTATCTCCAAAACTACACGTTGTATCTCGAAAAGAATTGTTGTGGCGTGTACGTCTTAACATGTAGCATCTAAAGAGAACCAAAAGGAGAATTTTCTTTCGTCAAAATTTTTCAGAAAATCACGTTTTAAGGAAATCCCGCATCGTGCGAAATTATCTTGTTTTTCCTAAACAACACGTTGTAAGTCGAAAAGCTTTCATGTTGCGTGTATGTCTAAGTGTGTAGCCTCAAAAGAGAAGGCACAGGACAGTTTTCTCTCGAAAGGATATGTAAGAATACCACTTCATAAGGAAATACAGTTTTGCAGAGTAAAGACATATACGTACGCATTGGAAACTCTTTACGAGAAGAAATAACGCATCGTACAAAATTAGCTTGTATCTCCAAAACTACACGTTGTATCTCGAAAAGAATTGTTGTGGCGTGTACGTCTTAACATGTAGCATCTAAAGAGAACCAAAAGGAGAATTTTCTTTCGTCAAAATTTTTCAGAAAATCACGTTTTAAGGAAATCCCGCACGTGCGAAATTATCTTGTTTTTCCTAAACAACACGTTGTAAGTCGAAAAGCTTTCATGTTGCGTGTATGTCTAAGTGTGTAGCCTCAAAAGAGAAGGCACAGGACAGTTTTCTCTCGAAAGGATATGTAAGAATACCACTTCATAAGGAAATACAGTTTTGCAGAGTAAAGACATATACGTACGCATTGGAAACTCTTTACGAGAAGAAATAACGCATCGTACAAAATTAGCTTGTATCTCCAAAACTACACGTTGTATCTCGAAAAGAATTGTTGTGGCGTGTACGTCTTAACATGTAGCATCTAAAGAGAACCAAAAGGAGAATTTTCTTTCGTCAAAATTTTTCAGAAAATCACGTTTTAAGGAAATCCCGCATTGTGCGAAATTATCTTGTTTTTCCTAAACAACACGTTGTAAGTCGAAAAGCTTTCATGTTGCGTGTATGTCTAAGTGTGTAGCCTCAAAAGAGAAGGCACAGGACAGTTTTCTCTCGAAAGGATATGTAAGAATACCACTTCATAAGGAAATACAGTTTTGCAGAGTAAAGACATATACGTACGCATTGGAAACTCTTTACGAGAAGAAATAACGCATCGTACAAAATTAGCTTGTATCTCCAAAACTACACGTTGTATCTGGAAAAGAATTGTTGTGGCGTGTACGTCTTAACATGTAGCATCTAAAGAGAACCAAAAGGAGAATTTTCTTTCGTCAAAATTTTTCAGAAAATCACGTTTTAAGGAAATCCCGCATCGTGCGAAATTATCTTGTTTTTCCTAAACAACACGTTGTAAGTCGAAAAGCTTTCATGTTGCGTGTATGTCTAAGTGTGTAGCCTCAAAAGAGAAGGCACAGGACAGTTTTCTCTCGAAAGGATATGTAAGAATACCACTTCATAAGGAAATACAGTTTTGCAGAGTAAAGACATATACGTACGCATTGGAAACTCTTTAGGAGAAGAAATAACGCATCGTACAAAATTAGCTTGTATCTCCAAAACTACACGTTGTATCTCGAAAAGAATTGTTGTGGCGTGTACGTCTTAACATGTAGCATCTAAAGAGAACCAAAAGGAGAATTTTCTTTCGTCAAAATTTTTCAGAAAATCACGTTTTAAGGAAATCCCGCATCGTGCGAAATTATCTTGTTTTTCCTAAACAACACGTTGTAAGTCGAAAAGCTTTCATGTTGCGTGTATGTCTAAGTGTGTAGCCTCAAAAGAGAAGGCACAGGACAGTTTTCTCTCGAAAGGATATGTAAGAATACCACTTCATAAGGAAATACAGTTTTGCAGAGTAAAGACATATACGTACGCATTGGAAACTCTTTACGAGAAGAAATAACGCATCGTACAAAATTAGCTTGTATCTCCAAAACTACACGTTGTATCTCGAAAAGAATTGTTGTGGCGTGTACGTCTTAACATGTAGCATCTAAAGAGAACCAAAAGGAGAATTTTCTTTCGTCAAAATTTTTCAGAAAATCACGTTTTAAGGAAATCCCGCATCGTGCGAAATTATCTTGTTTTTCCTAAACAACACGTTGTAAGTCGAAAAGCTTTCATGTTGCGTGTATGTCTAAGTGTGTAGCCTCAAAAGAGAAGGCACAGGACAGTTTTCTCTCGAAAGGATATGTAAGAATACCACTTCATAAGGAAATACAGTTTTGCAGAGTAAAGACATATACGTACGCATTGGAAACTCTTTAGGAGAAGAAATAACGCATCGTACAAAATTAGCTTGTATCTCCAAAACTACACGTTGTATCTCGAAAAGAATTGTTGTGGCGTGTACGTCTTAACATGTAGCATCTAAAGAGAACCAAAAGGAGAATTTTCTTTCGTCAAAATTTTTCAGAAAATCACGTTTTAAGGAAATCCCGCATCGTGCGAAATTATCTTGTTTTTCCTAAACAACACGTTGTAAGTCGAAAAGCTTTCATGTTGCGTGTATGTCTAAGTGTGTAGCCTCAAAAGAGAAGGCACAGGACAGTTTTCTCTCGAAAGGATATGTAAGAATACCACTTCATAAGGAAATACAGTTTTGCAGAGTAAAGACATATACGTACGCATTGGAAACTCTTTAGGAGAAGAAATAACGCATCGTACAAAATTAGCTTGTATCTCCAAAACTACACGTTGTATCTCGAAAAGAATTGTTGTGGCGTGTACGTCTTAACATGTAGCATCTAAAGAGAACCAAAAGGAGAATTTTCTTTCGTCAAAATTTTTCAGAAAATCACGTTTTAAGGAAATCCCGCATCGTGCGAAATTATCTTGTTTTTCCTAAACAACACGTTGTAAGTCGAAAAGCTTTCATGTTGCGTGTATGTCTAAGTGTGTAGCCTCAAAAGAGAAGGCACAGGACAGTTTTCTCTCGAAAGGATATGTAAGAATACCACTTCATAAGGAAATACAGTTTTGCAGAGTAAAGACATATACGTACGCCTTGGAAACTCTTTAGGAGAAGAAATAACGCATCGTACAAAATTAGCTTGTATCTCCAAAACTACACGTTGTATCTGGAAAAGAATTGTTGTGGCGTGTACGTCTTAACATGTAGCATCTAAAGAGAACCAAAAGGAGAATTTTCTTTCGTCAAAATTTTTCAGAAAATCACGTTTTAAGGAAATCCCGCATCGTGCGAAATTATCTTGTTTTTTCTAAACAATACGTTGTAAGTCGAAAAGCTTTCATGTTGCGTGTATGTCTAAGTGTGTAGCCTCAAAAGAGAAGGCACAGGACAGTTTTCTCTCGAAAGGATATGTAAGAATACCACTTCATAAGGAAATACAGTTTTGCAGAGTAAAGACATATACGTACGCATTGGAAACTCTTTACGAGAAGAAATAACGCATCCTACAAAATTAGCTTGTATCTCCAAAACTACACGTTGTATCTCGAAAAGAATTGTTGTGGCGTGTACGTCTTAACATGTAGCATCTAAAGAGAACCAAAAGGAGAATTTTCTTTCGTCAAAATTTTTCAGAAAATCACGTTTTAAGGAAATCCCGCATCGTGCGAAATTATCTTGTTTTTCCTAAACAACACGTTGTAAGTCGAAAAGCTTTCATGTTGCGTGTATGTCTAAGTGTGTAGCCTCAAAAGAGAAGGCACAGGACAGTTTTCTCTCGAAAGGATATGTAAGAATACCACTTCATAAGGAAATACAGTTTTGCAGAGTAAAGACATATACGTACGCATTGGAAACTCTTTAGGAGAAGAAATAACGCATCGTACAAAATTAGCTTGTATCTCCAAAACTACACGTTGTATCTCGAAAAGAATTGTTGTGGCGTGTACGTCTTAACATGTAGCATCTAAAGAGAACCAAAAGGAGAATTTTCTTTCGTCAAAATTTTTCAGAAAATCACGTTTTAAGGAAATCCCGCATCGTGCGAAATTATCTTGTTTTTCCTAAACAACACGTTGTAAGTCGAAAAGCTTTCATGTTGCGTGTATGTCTAAGTGTGTAGCCTCAAAAGAGAAGGCACAGGACAGTTTTCTCTCGAAAGGATATGTAAGAATACCACTTCATAAGGAAATACAGTTTTGCAGAGTAAAGACATATACGTACGCATTGGAAACTCTTTAGGAGAAGAAATAACGCATCGTACAAAATTAGCTTGTATCTCCAAAACTACACGTTGTATCTCAAAAAGAATTGTTGTGGCGTGTACGTCTTAACATGTAGCATCTAAAGAGAACCAAAAGGAGAATTTTCTTTCGTCAAAATTTTTCAGAAAATCACGTTTTAAGGAAATCCCGCATCGTGCGAAATTATCTTGTTTTTCCTAAACAACACTTTGTAAGTCGAAAAGCTTTCATGTTGCGTGTATGTCTAAGTGTGTAGCCTCAAAAGAGAAGGCACAGGACAGTTTTCTCTCGAAAGGATATGTAAGAATACCACTTCATAAGGAAATACAGTTTTGCAGAGTAAAGACATATACGTACGCATTGGAAACTCTTTAGGAGAAGAAATAACGCATCGTACAAAATTAGCTTGTATCTCCAAAACTACACGTTGTATCTCGAAAAGAATTGTTGTGGCGTGTACGTCTTAACATGTAGCATCTAAAGAGAACCAAAAGGAGAATTTTCTTTCGTCAAAATTTTTCAGAAAATCACGTTTTAAGTAAATCCCGCATCGTGCGAAATTATCTTGTTTTTCCTAAACAACACGTTGTAAGTCGAAAAGCTTTCATGTTGCGTGTATGTCTAAGTGTGTAGCCTCAAAAGAGAAGGCACAGGACAGTTTTCTCTCGAAAGGATATGTAAGAATACCACTTCATAAGGAAATACAGTTTTGCAGAGTAAAGACATATACGTACGCATTGGAAACTCTTTACGAGAAGAAATAACGCATCGTACAAAATTAGCTTGTATCTCCAAAACTACACGTTGTATCTCGAAAAGAATTGTTGTGGCGTGTACGTCTTAACATGTAGCATCTAAAGAGAACCAAAAGGAGAATTTTCTTTCGTCAAAATGTTTCAGAAAATCACGTTTTAAGGAAATCCCGCATCGTGCGAAATTATCTTGTTTTTCCTAAACAACACGTTGTAAGTCGAAAAGCTTTCATGTTGCGTGTATGTCTAAGTGTGTAGCCTCAAAAGAGAAGGCACAGGACAGTTTTCTCTCGAAAGGATATGTAAGAATACCACTTCATTAGGAAATACAGTTTTGCAGAGTAAAGACATATACGTACGCATTGGAAACTCTTTACGAGAAGAAATAACGCATCGTACAAAATTAGCTTGTATCTCCAAAACTACACGTTGTATCTCGAAAAGAATTGTTGTGGCGTGTACGTCTTAACATGTAGCATCTAAAGAGAACCAAAAGGAGAATTTTCTTTCGTCAAAATGTTTCAGAAAATCACGTTTTAAGGAAATCCCGCATCGTGCGAAATTATCTTGTTTTTCCTAAACAACACGTTGTAAGTCGAAAAGCTTTCATGTTGCGTGTATGTCTAAGTGTGTAGCCTCAAAAGAGAAGGCACAGGACAGTTTTCTCTCGAAAGGATATGTAAGAATACCACTTCATAAGGAAATACAGTTTTGCAGAGTAAAGACATATACGTACGCATTGGAAACTCTTTACGAGAAGAAATAACGCATCGTACAAAATTAGCTTGTATCTCCAAAACTACACGTTGTATCTCGAAAAGAATTGTTGTGGCGTGTACGTCTTAACATGTAGCATCTAAAGAGAACCAAAAGGAGAATTTTCTTTCGTCAAAATTTTTCAGAAAATCACGTTTTAAGGAAATCCCGCATCGTGCGAAATTATCTTGTTTTTCCTAAACAACACGTTGTAAGTCGAAAAGCTTTCATGTTGCGTGTATGTCTAAGTGTGTAGCCTCAAAAGAGAAGGCACAGGACAGTTTTCTCTCGAAAGGATATGTAAGAATACCACTTCATAAGGAAATACAGTTTTGCAGAGTAAAGACATATACGTACGCATTGGAAACTCTTTACGAGAAGAAATAACGCATCGTACAAAATTAGCTTGTATCTCCAAAACTACACGTTGTATCTCGAAAAGAATTGTTGTGGCGTGTACGTCTTAACATGTAGCATCTAATACCACTCCTGGGCATATACCCAGAGGATTCCCCACCATGTAATAAGGATACATGCTCTACTATGTTCATAGCAGCCCTATTTATAATTGCCAGATGCTGGAAAGAACCCAGGTATCCCTCAACAGAAGAGTGGATACAAAAAATGTGGTATATCTACACAATGGAGTACTATTCAGCCATTAGAAACAATGAATTCATGAAATTCTTAGGCAAATGGAAGGAGCTAGAGAACATCATACTAAGTGAGGTAACCCAGACTCAAAAGGTGAATCATGGTATGCACTCACTAATAAGTGGTTATTAACCTAGAAAACTGGAATACCCAAAACATAATCCACACATCAAATGAGATACAAGAAGAAAGCAGGAGTGGTCCCTGGTTCTGGAAAGACTCAGTGAAACAGTATTTGGCAAAACCAGAACGGGGAACTGGGAAGGAGTGGGAGGGAGGACAGGGGAAGAGAAGGGGGCTTACGGGACTTTCGGGGAGGGGGGGGGGCTAGAAAAGGGGAAATCATTTGAAATGTAAATAAATTATATCAAATAAAAAAAAAAGACAAAAAAAAAAAAAAAAAACATGTAGCATCTAAAGAGAACCAAAAGGAGAATTTTCTTTCGTCAAAATGTTTCAGAAAATCACGTTTTAAGGAAATCCCGCATCGTGCGAAATTATCTTGTTTTTCCTAAACAACACGTTGTAAGTCGAAAAGCTTTCATGTTGCGTGTATGTCTAAGTGTGTAGCCTCAAAAGAGAAGGCACAGGACAGTTTTCTCTCGAAAGGATATGTAAGAATACCACTTCATAAGGAAATACAGTTTTGCAGAGTAAAGACATATACGTACGCATTGGAAACTCTTTACGAGAAGAAATAACGCATCGTACAAAATTAGCTTGTATCTCCAAAACTACACGTTGTATCTCGAAAAGAATTGTTGTGGCGTGTACGTCTTAACATGTAGCATCTAAAGAGAACCAAAAGGAGAATTTTCTTTCGTCAAAATTTTTCAGAAAATCACGTTTTAAGGAAATCCCGCATTGTGCGAAATTATCTTGTTTTTCCTAAACAACACGTTGTAAGTCGAAAAGCTTTCATGTTGCGTGTATGTCTAAGTGTGTAGCCTCAAAAGAGAAGGCACAGGACAGTTTTCTCTCGAAAGGATATGTAAGAATACCACTTCATAAGGAAATACAGTTTTGCAGAGTAAAGACATATACGTACGCATTGGAAACTCTTTACGAGAAGAAATAACGCATCGTACAAAATTAGCTTGTATCTCCAAAACTACACGTTGTATCTCGAAAAGAATTGTTGTGGCGTGTACGTCTTAACATGTAGCATCTAAAGAGAACCAAAAGGAGAATTTTCTTTCGTCAAAATTTTTCAGAAAATCACGTTTTAAGGAAATCCCGCATCGTGCGAAATTATCTTGTTTTTCCTAAACAACACGTTGTAAGTCGAAAAGCTTTCATGTTGCGTGTATGTCTAAGTGTGTAGCCTCAAAAGAGAAGGCACAGGACAGTTTTCTCTCGAAAGGATATGTAAGAATACCACTTCATAAGGAAATACAGTTTTGCAGAGTAAAGACATATACGTACGCATTGGAAACTCTTTAGGAGAAGAAATAACGCATCGTACAAAATTAGCTTGTATCTCCAAAACTACACGTTGTATCTCGAAAAGAATTGTTGTGGCGTGTACGTCTTAACATGTAGCATCTAAAGAGAACCAAAAGGAGAATTTTCTTTCGTCAAAATTTTTCAGAAAATCACGTTTTAAGGAAATCCCGCATCGTGCGAAATTATCTTGTTTTTCCTAAACAACACGTTGTAAGTCGAAAAGCTTTCATGTTGCGTGTATGTCTAAGTGTGTAGCCTCAAAAGAGAAGGCACAGGACAGTTTTCTCTCGAAAGGATATGTAAGAATACCACTTCATAAGGAAATACAGTTTTGCAGAGTAAAGACATATACGTACGCATTGGAAACTCTTTAGGAGAAGAAATAACGCATCGTACAAAATTAGCTTGTATCTCCAAAACTACACGTTGTATCTCGAAAAGAATTGTTGTGGCGTGTACGTCTTAACATGTAGCATCTAAAGAGAACCAAAAGGAGAATTTTCTTTCGTCAAAATTTTTCAGAAAATCACGTTTTAAGGAAATCCCGCATCGTGCGAAATTATCTTGTTTTTCCTAAACAACACGTTGTAAGTCGAAAAGCTTTCATGTTGCGTGTATGTCTAAGTGTGTAGCCTCAAAAGAGAAGGCACAGGACAGTTTTCTCTCGAAAGGATATGTAAGAATACCACTTCATAAGGAAATACAGTTTTGCAGAGTAAAGACATATACGTACGCATTGGAAACTCTTTAGGAGAAGAAATAACGCATCGTACAAAATTAGCTTGTATCTCCAAAACTACACGTTGTATCTCGAAAAGAATTGTTGTGGCGTGTACGTCT
Organism: Apodemus sylvaticus; assembly: GCF_947179515.1. Lineage (NCBI taxonomy): Eukaryota > Metazoa > Chordata > Mammalia > Rodentia > Muridae > Apodemus > Apodemus sylvaticus. The sequence continues at coordinate 189,559 of NW_026263396.1, forward strand.
TAACATGTAGCATCTAAAGAGAACCAAAAGGAGAATTTTCTTTCGTCAAAATTTTTCAGAAAATCACGTTTTAAGGAAATCCCGCATCGTGCGAAATTATCTTGTTTTTCCTAAACAACACGTTGTAAGTCGAAAAGCTTTCATGTTGCGTGTATGTCTAAGTGTGTAGCCTCAAAAGAGAAGGCACAGGACAGTTTTCTCTCGAAAGGATATGTAAGAATACCACTTCATAAGGAAATACAGTTTTGCAGAGTAAAGACATATACGTACGCATTGGAAACTCTTTAGGAGAAGAAATAACGCATCGTACAAAATTAGCTTGTATCTCCAAAACTACACGTTGTATCTCAAAAAGAATTGTTGTGGCGTGTACGTCTTAACATGTAGCATCTAAAGAGAACCAAAAGGAGAATTTTCTTTCGTCAAAATTTTTCAGAAAATCACGTTTTAAGGAAATCCCGCATCGTGCGAAATTATCTTGTTTTTCCTAAACAACACGTTGTAAGTCGAAAAGCTTTCATGTTGCGTGTATGTCTAAGTGTGTAGCCTCAAAAGAGAAGGCACAGGACAGTTTTCTCTCGAAAGGATATGTAAGAATACCACTTCATAAGGAAATACAGTTTTGCAGAGTAAAGACATATACGTACGCATTGGAAACTCTTTAGGAGAAGAAATAACGCATCGTACAAAATTAGCTTGTATCTCCAAAACTACACGTTGTATCTCGAAAAGAATTGTTGTGGCGTGTACGTCTTAACATGTAGCATCTAAAGAGAACCAAAAGGAGAATTTTCTTTCGTCAAAATTTTTCAGAAAATCACGTTTTAAGGAAATCCCGCATCGTGCGAAATTATCTTGTTTTTTCTAAACAACACGTTGTAAGTCGAAAAGCTTTCATGTTGCGTGTATGTCTAAGTGTGTAGCCTCAAAAGAGAAGGCACAGGACAGTTTTCTCTCGAAAGGATATGTAAGAATACCACTTCATAAGGAAATACAGTTTTGCAGAGTAAAGACATATACGTACGCATTGGAAACTCTTTAGGAGAAGAAATAACGCATCGTACAAAATTAGCTTGTATCTCCAAAACTACACGTTGTATCTCGAAAAGAATTGTTGTGGCGTGTACGTCTTAACATGTAGCATCTAAAGAGAACCAAAAGGAGAATTTTCTTTCGTCAAAATTTTTCAGAAAATCACGTTTTAAGGAAATCCCGCATCGTGCGAAATTATCTTGTTTTTCCTAAACAACACGTTGTAAGTCGAAAAGCTTTCATGTTGCGTGTATGTCTAAGTGTGTAGCCTCAAAAGAGAAGGCACAGGACAGTTTTCTCTCGAAAGGATATGTAAGAATACCACTTCATAAGGAAATACAGTTTTGCAGAGTAAAGACATATACGTACGCATTGGAAACTCTTTACGAGAAGAAATAACGCATCGTACAAAATTAGCTTGTATCTCCAAAACTACACGTTGTATCTCGAAAAGAATTGTTGTGGCGTGTACGTCTTAACATGTAGCATCTAAAGAGAACCAAAAGGAGAATTTTCTTTCGTCAAAATTTTTCAGAAAATCACGTTTTAAGGAAATCCCGCATCGTGCGAAATTATCTTGTTTTTCCTAAACAACACGTTGTAAGTCGAAAAGCTTTCATGTTGCGTGTATGTCTAAGTGTGTAGCCTCAAAAGAGAAGGCACAGGACAGTTTTCTCTCGAAAGGATATGTAAGAATACCACTTCATAAGGAAATACAGTTTTGCAGAGTAAAGACATATACGTACGCATTGGAAACTCTTTAGGAGAAGAAATAACGCATCGTACAAAATTAGCTTGTATCTCCAAAACTACACGTTGTATCTCGAAAAGAATTGTTGTGGCGTGTACGTCTTAACATGTAGCATCTAAAGAGAACCAAAAGGAGAATTTTCTTTCGTCAAAATTTTTCAGAAAATCACGTTTTAAGGAAATCCCGCATCGTGCGAAATTATCTTGTTTTTCCTAAACAACACGTTGTAAGTCGAAAAGCTTTCATGTTGCGTGTATGTCTAAGTGTGTAGCCTCAAAAGAGAAGGCACAGGACAGTTTTCTCTCGAAAGGATATGTAAGAATACCACTTCATAAGGAAATACAGTTTTGCAGAGTAAAGACATATACGTACGCATTGGAAACTCTTTACGAGAAGAAATAACGCATCGTACAAAATTAGCTTGTATCTCCAAAACTACACGTTGTATCTCGAAAAGAATTGTTGTGGCGTGTACGTATTAACATGTAGCATCTAAAGAGAACCAAAAGGAGAATTTTCTTTCGTCAAAATTTTTCAGAAAATCACGTTTTAAGGAAATCCCGCATCGTGCGAAATTATCTTGTTTTTCCTAAACAACACGTTGTAAGTCGAAAAGCTTTCATGTTGCGTGTATGTCTAAGTGTGTAGCCTCAAAAGAGAAGGCACAGGACAGTTTTCTCTCGAAAGGATATGTAAGAATACCACTTCATAAGGAAATACAGTTTTGCAGAGTAAAGACATATACGTACGCATTGGAAACTCTTTAGGAGAAGAAATAACGCATCGTACAAAATTAGCTTGTATCTCCAAAACTACACGTTGTATCTCGAAAAGAATTGTTGTGGCGTGTACGTCTTAACATGTAGCATCTAAAGAGAACCAAAAGGAGAATTTTCTTTCGTCAAAATTTTTCAGAAAATCACGTTTTAAGGAAATCCCGCATCGTGCGAAATTATCTTGTTTTTCCTAAACAACACGTTGTAAGTCGAAAAGCTTTCATGTTGCGTGTATGTCTAAGTGTGTAGCCTCAAAAGAGAAGGCACAGGACAGTTTTCTCTCGAAAGGATATGTAAGAATACCACTTCATAAGGAAATACAGTTTTGCAGAGTAAAGACATATACGTACGCATTGGAAACTCTTTAGGAGAAGAAATAACGCATCGTACAAAATTAGCTTGTATCTCCAAAACTACACGTTGTATCTCGAAAAGAATTGTTGTGGCGTGTACGTCTTAACATGTAGCATCTAAAGAGAACCAAAAGGAGAATTTTCTTTCGTCAAAATTTTTCAGAAAATCACGTTTTAAGGAAATCCCGCATCGTGCGAAATTATCTTGTTTTTCCTAAACAACACGTTGTAAGTCGAAAAGCTTTCATGTTGCGTGTATGTCTAAGTGTGTAGCCTCAAAAGAGAAGGCACAGGACAGTTTTCTCTCGAAAGGATATGTAAGAATACCACTTCATAAGGAAATACAGTTTTGCAGAGTAAAGACATATACGTACGCATTGGTAACTCTTTACGAGAAGAAATAACGCATCGTACAAAATTAGCTTGTATCTCCAAAACTACACGTTGTTTCTCGAAAAGAATTGTTGTGGCGTGTACGTCTTAACATGTAGCATCTAAAGAGAACCAAAAGGAGAATTTTCTTTCGTCAAAATTTTTCAGAAAATCACGTTTTAAGGAAATCCCGCATCGTGCGAAATTATCTTGTTTTTCCTAAACAACACGTTGTAAGTCGAAAAGCTTTCATGTTGCGTGTATGTCTAAGTGTGTAGCCTCAAAAGAGAAGGCACAGGACAGTTTTCTCTCGAAAGGATATGTAAGAATACCACTTCATAAGGAAATACAGTTTTGCAGAGTAAAGACATATACGTACGCATTGGAAACTCTTTACGAGAAGAAATAACGCATCGTACAAAATTAGCTTGTATCTCCAAAACTACACGTTGTATCTCGAAAAGAATTGTTGTGGCGTGTACGTCTTAACATGTAGCATCTAAAGAGAACCAAAAGGAGAATTTTCTTTCGTCAAAATTTTTCAGAAAATCACGTTTTAAGGAAATCCCGCATCGTGCGAAATTATCTTGTTTTTCCTAAACAACACGTTGTAAGTCGAAAAGCTTTCATGTTGCGTGTATGTCTAAGTGTGTAGCCTCAAAAGAGAAGGCACAGGACAGTTTTCTCTCGAAAGGATATGTAAGAATACCACTTCATAAGGAAATACAGTTTTGCAGAGTAAAGACATATACGTACGCATTGGAAACTCTTTAGGAGAAGAAATAACGCATCGTACAAAATTAGCTTGTATCTCCAAAACTACACGTTGTATCTCGAAAAGAATTGTTGTGGCGTGTACGTCTTAACATGTAGCATCTAAAGAGAACCAAAAGGAGAATTTTCTTTCGTCAAAATTTTTCAGAAAATCACGTTTTAAGGAAATCCCGCATCGTGCGAAATTATCTTGTTTTTCCTAAACAACACGTTGTAAGTCGAAAAGCTTTCATGTTGCGTGTATGTCTAAGTGTGTAGCCTCAAAAGAGAAGGCACAGGACAGTTTTCTCTCGAAAGGATATGTAAGAATACCACTTCATAAGGAAATACAGTTTTGCAGAGTAAAGACATATACGTACGCATTGGAAACTCTTTAGGAGAAGAAATAACGCATCGTACAAAATTAGCTTGTATCTCCAAAACTACACGTTGTATCTCAAAAAGAATTGTTGTGGCGTGTACGTCTTAACATGTAGCATCTAAAGAGAACCAAAAGGAGAATTTTCTTTCGTCAAAATTTTTCAGAAAATCACGTTTTAAGGAAATCCCGCATCGTGCGAAATTATCTTGTTTTTCCTAAACAACACTTTGTAAGTCGAAAAGCTTTCATGTTGCGTGTATGTCTAAGTGTGTAGCCTCAAAAGAGAAGGCACAGGACAGTTTTCTCTCGAAAGGATATGTAAGAATACCACTTCATAAGGAAATACAGTTTTGCAGAGTAAAGACATATACGTACGCATTGGAAACTCTTTAGGAGAAGAAATAACGCATCGTACAAAATTAGCTTGTATCTCCAAAACTACACGTTGTATCTCGAAAAGAATTGTTGTGGCGTGTACGTCTTAACATGTAGCATCTAAAGAGAACCAAAAGGAGAATTTTCTTTCGTCAAAATTTTTCAGAAAATCACGTTTTAAGGAAATCCCGCATCGTGCGAAATTATCTTGTTTTTCCTAAACAACACGTTGTAAGTCGAAAAGCTTTCATGTTGCGTGTATGTCTAAGTGTGTAGCCTCAAAAGAGAAGGCACAGGACAGTTTTCTCTCGAAAGGATATGTAAGAATACCACTTCATAAGGAAATACAGTTTTGCAGAGTAAAGACATATACGTACGCATTGGAAACTCTTTACGAGAAGAAATAACGCATCGTAAAAAATTAGCTTGTATCTCCAAAACTACACGTTGTATCTCGAAAAGAATTGTTGTGGCGTGTACGTCTTAACATGTAGCATCTAAAGAGAACCAAAAGGAGAATTTTCTTTCGTCAAAATTTTTCAGAAAATCACGTTTTAAGTAAATCCCGCATCGTGCGAAATTATCTTGTTTTTCCTAAACAACACGTTGTAAGTCGAAAAAGCTTTCATGTTGCGTGTATGTCTAAGTGTGTAGCCTCAAAAGAGAAGGCACAGGACAGTTTTCTCTCGAAAGGATATGTAAGAATACCACTTCATAAGGAAATACAGTTTTGCAGAGTAAAGACATATACGTACGCATTGGAAACTCTTTAGGAGAAGAAATAACGCATCGTACAAAATTAGCTTGTATCTCCAAAACTACACGTTGTATCTCGAAAAGAATTGTTGTGGCGTGTACGTCTTAACATGTAGCATCTAAAGAGAACCAAAAGGAGAATTTTCTTTCGTCAAATATTTTCAGAAAATCACGTTTTAAGGAAATCCCGCATCGTGCGAAATTATCTTGTTTTTCCTAAACAACAACGTTGTAAGTCGAAAAGCTTTCATGTTGCGTGTATGTCTAAGTGTGTAGCCTCAAAAGAGAAGGCACAGGACAGTTTTCTCTCGAAAGGATATGTAAGAATACCACTTCATTAGGAAATACAGTTTTGCAGAGTAAAGACATATACGTACGCATTGGAAACTCTTTACGAGAAGAAATAACGCATCGTACAAAATTAGCTTGTATCTCCAAAAACTACACGTTGTATCTCGAAAAGAATTGTTGTGGCGTGTACGTCTTAACATGTAGCATCTAAAGAGAACCAAAAGGAGAATTTTCTTTCGTCAAAATGTTTTCAGAAAATCACGTTTTAAGGAAATCCCGCATCGTGCGAAATTATCTTGTTTTTTCCTAAACAACACGTTGTAAGTCGAAAAGCTTTCATGTTGCGTGTATGTCTAAGTGTGTAGCCTCAAAAGAGAAGGCACAGGACAGTTTTTCTCTCGAAAGGATATGTAAGAATACCACTTCATAAGGAAATACAGTTTTTGCAGAGTAAAGACATATACGTACGCATTGGAAACTCTTTACGAGAAGAAATAACGCATCGTACAAAATTAGCTTGTATCTCCAAAACTACACGTTGTATCTCGAAAAGAATTGTTGTGGCGTGTACGTCTTAACATGTAGCATCTAAAGAGAACCAAAAGGAGAATTTTCTTTCGTCAAAATTTTTCAGAAAATCACGTTTTAAGGAAATCCCGCATCGTGCGAAATTATCTTGTTTTTTCCTAAACAACACGTTGTAAGTCGAAAAGCTTTCATGTTGCGTGTATGTCTAAGTGTGTAGCCTCAAAAGAGAAGGCACAGGACAGTTTTCTCTCGAAAGGATATGTAAGAATACCACTTCATAAGGAAATACAGTTTTGCAGAGTAAAGACATATACGTACGCATTGGAAACTCTTTACGAGAAGAAATAAGCATCGTACAAAATTAGCTTGTATCTCCAAAAACTACACGTTGTATCTCGAAAAGAATTGTTGTGGCGTGTACGTCTTAACATGTAGCATCTAAAGAGAACCAAAAGGAGAAATTTTCTTTCGTCAAAATTTTTCAGAAAATCACGTTTTAAGGAAATCCCGCATCGTGCGAAATTATCTTGTTTTTTCCTAAACAACACGTTGTAAGTCGAAAAGCTTTCATGTTGCGTGTATGTCTAAGTGTGTAGCCTCAAAAAAAAGAGAAGGCACAGGACAGTTTTCTCTCGAAAGGATATGTAAGAATACCACTTCATAAGGAAATACAGTTTTGCAAGAGTAAAGACATATACGTACGCATTGGAAACTCTTTACGAGAAGAAATAACGCATCGTACAAAATTAGCTTGTATCTCCAAAACTACACGTTGTATCTCGAAAAGAATTGTTGTGGCGTGTACGTCTTAACATGTAGCATCTAAAGAGAAACCAAAAGGAGAATTTTCTTTCGTCAAAAATTTTTCAGAAAATCACGTTTTAAGGAAATCCCGCACGTGCGAAATTATCTTGTTTTTCCTAAACAACACGTTGTAAGTCGAAAAGCTTTCATGTTGCGTGTATGTCTAAGTGTGTAGCCTCAAAAGAGAAGGCACAGGACAGTTTTCTCTCGAAAGGATATGTAAGAATAACCACTTCATAAGGAAATACAGTTTTGCAGAGTAAAGACATATACGTACGCATTGGAAACTCTTTACGAGAAGAAATAACGCATCGTACAAAATTAGCTTGTATCTCCAAAACTACACGTTGTATCTCGAAAAGAATTGTTGTGGCGTGTACGTCTTAACATGTAGCATCTAAAGAGAACCAAAAGGAGAATTTTCTTTCGTCAAAATTTTTCAGAAAATCACGTTTTAAGGAAATCCCGCATTGTGCGAAATTATCTTGTTTTTCCTAAACAACACGTTGTAAGTCGAAAAGCTTTCATGTTGCGTGTATGTCTAAGTGTGTAGCCTCAAAAGAGAAGGGCACAGGACAGTTTTCTCTCGAAAGGATATGTAAGAATACCACTTCATAAGGAAATACAGTTTTGCAGAGTAAAGACATATACGTACGCATTGGAAACTCTTTACGAGAAGAAATAACGCATCGTACAAAATTAGCTTGTATCTCCAAAAACTACACGTTGTATCTGGAAAAGAAATTGTTGTGGCGTGTACGTCTTAACATGTAGCATCTAAAGAGAACCAAAAGGAGAATTTTCTTTCGTCAAAATTTTTCAGAAAATCACGTTTTAAGGAAATCCCGCATCGTGCGAAAATTATCTTGTTTTTTCCTAAACAACACGTTGTAAGTCGAAAAGCTTTCATGTTGCGTGTATGTCTAAGTGTGTAGCCTCAAAGAGAAGGCACAGGACAGTTTTCTCTCGAAAGGATATGTAAGAATACCACTTCATAAGGAAATACAGTTTTGCAGAGTAAAGACATATACGTACGCATTGGAAACCTCTTTACGAGAAAGAATAACGCATCGTACAAAATTAGCTTGTATCTCCAAAACTACACGTTGTATCTCGAAAAGAATTGTTGTGGCGTGTACGTCTTAACATGTAGCATCTAAAGAGAACCAAAAGGAGAATTTTCTTTCGTCAAAATTTTTCAGAAAATCACGTTTTAAGGAAATCCCGCATCGTGCGAAATTATCTTGTTTTTCCTAACAACACGTTGTAAGTCGAAAAGCTTTCATGTTGCGTGTATGTCTAAGTGTGTAGCCTCAAAAGAGAAGGCACAGGACAGTTTTTCTCCTCGAAAGGATATGTAAGAATACCACTTCATAAGGAAATACAGTTTTGCAGAGTAAGACATATACGTACGCATTGGAAACTCTTTACGAGAAGAAATAACGCATCGTACAAAATTAGCTTGTATCTCCAAAACTACACGTTGTATCTCGAAAAGAATTGTTGTGGCGTGTACGTCTTAACATGTAGCATCTAAAGAGAACCAAAAGGAGAATTTTCTTTCGTCAAAATTTTTCAGAAAATCACGTTTTTAAGGAAATCCCGCACGTGCGAAATTATCTTGTTTTTCCTAAACAACACGTTGTACAGTTCGAAAAGCTCTTTCATGTTGCGGTGTATGTCTAAGTGTGTAAGCCTCAAAAGAGAAGGCACAGGACAGTTTTCTCTCGAAAGGATATGTAAGATACCACTTCATAAGGAAATACAGTTTTGCAGAGTAAAGACAATATACGTACGCATTGGAAACTCTTACGAGAAGAAATAACGCATCGTACAAAATTAGCTTGTATCTCCAAAACTACACGTTGTATCTCCGAAAAGAATTGTTGTGGCGTTGTACGTCTTAACATGTAGCATCTAAAAGAGAACCAAAAGGAGAATTTTCTTCTGTCAAAATTTTTCAGAAAATCACGTTTTAAAGGAAATCCCGCATTGTGCGAAATTATCTTGTTTTTCCTAAACAACACGTTGTAAGTCGAAAAGCTTTCATGTTGCGTGTATGTCTAAGGTGTGTAGCCTCAAAAGAGAAGGCACAGGACAGTTTTCTCTCGAAAGGATATGTAAGAATATACCACTTCATAAGGAAATACAGTTTTGCCAGAGTAAAGACATATACGTACGCATTGGAAACTCTTTACGAGAAGAAATAACGCATCGTACAAAATTAGCTTGTATCTCCAAAACTACACGTTGTATCTGGAAAAGAATTGTTGTGGCGTGTACGTCTTAACATGTAGCATCTAAAGAGAACCAAAAGGAGAATTTTCTTTCGTCAAAATTTTTCAGAAAATCACGTTTAAAGGAAATCCCCGCATCGTGCGAAATTATCTTGTTTTTCCTAAACAACACGTTGTAAGTCGAAAAGCTTTCATGTTGCGTGTATGTCTAAGTGTGTAGCCTCAAAAGAGAAGGCACAGGACAGTTTTTCTCTCGAAAGGATATGTAAGAATACCACTTCATAAGGAAATACAGTTTTGCAGAGTAAAGACATATACGTTACGCATTGGAAACTCTTTAGGAGAAGAAATAACGCATCGTACAAAATTTAGCTTGTATCTCCAAAACTACACGTTGTATCTCGAAAAGAATTGTTGTGGCGTGTAACGTCTTAACATGTAGCATCTAAAGAGAACCAAAAGGAGAATTTTCTTTCGTCAAAATTTTTCAGAAAATCACGTTTTAAGGAAAATCCCGCATCGTGCGAAATTATCTTGTTTTTCCTAAACAACACGTTGTAAGTCGAAAAGCTTTCATGTTGCGTGTATGTCTAAGTGTGTAGCCTCAAAAGAGAAGGCACAGGACAGTTTTCTCTCGAAAGGATATGTAAGAATACCACTTCATAAGGAAATACAGTTTTTGCAGAGTAAAGACATATACGTACGCATTGGAAACTCTTTACGAGAAGAAATAACGCATCGTACAAAATTAGCTTGTATCTCCAAAACTACACGTTGTATCTCGAAAAGAATTGTTGTGGCGTGTACGTCTTAACATGTAGCATCTAAAGAGAACCAAAAGGAGAATTTTCTTTCGTCAAAATTTTCAGAAAATCACGTTTTAAGGAATCCCGCATCGTGCGAAATTATCTTGTTTTTCCTAAACAACACGTTGTAAGTCGAAAAGCTTTCATGTTGCGTGTATGTCTAAGTGTGTAGCCTCAAAGAGAAGGCACAGGACAGTTTTCTCTCGAAAGGATATGTAAGAATACCACTTCATAAGGAAATACAGTTTTGCAGAGTAAAGACATATACGTACGCATTGGAAACTCTTTAGGAGAAGAAATAACGCATCGTACAAAATTAGCTTGTATCTCCAAAAACTACACGTTGTATCTCGAAAAGAATTGTTGTGGCGTGTACGTCCTTAACATGTAGCATCTAAAGAGAACCAAAAGGAGAATTTTCTTTCGTCAAAATTTTTCAGAAAATCACGTTTTAAGGAAATCCCGCATCGTGCGAAATTATCTTGTTTTTCCTAAACAACACGTTGTAAGTCGAAAAGGCTTTCATGTTGCGTGTATGTCTAAGTGTGTAGCCTTCAAAAGAGAAGGCACAGGACAGGTTTTCTCTCGAAAGGATATGTAAGAATACCACTTCATAAGGAAAATACAGTTTTGCAGAGTAAAGACATATACGTACGCATTGGAAACTCTTTAGGAGAAGAAATAACGCATCGTACAAAATTAGCTTGTATCTCCAAAACTACACGTTGTATCTCAAAAGAATTGTTGTGGCGTGTACGTCTTAACATGTAGCATCTAAAGAGAACCAAAAGGAGAATTTTCTTTCGTCAAAATTTTTCAGAAAATCACGTTTTAAGGAAATCCCGCATCGTGCGAAATTATCTTGTTTTTCCTAAACAACACGTTGTAAGTCGAAAAGCTTTCATGTTGCGTGTATGTCTAAGTGTGTAGCCTCAAAAGAGAAGGCACAGGACAGTTTTCTCTCGAAAGGATATGTAAGAATACCACTTCATAAGGAAATACAGTTTTGCAGAGTAAAGACATATACGTACGCATTGGAAACTCTTTAGAGAAGAAATAACGCATCGTACAAAATTAGCTTGTATCTCCAAAACTACACGTTGTATCTCGAAAAGAATTTGTTGTGGCGTGTACGTCTTAACATGTAGCATCTAAAGAGAACCAAAAGGAGAATTTTCTTTCGTCAAAATTTTTCAGAAAATCACGTTTTAAGGAAATCCCGCATCGTGCGAAATTATCTTGTTTTTTCTAAACAACACGTTGTAAGTCGAAAAGCTTTCATGTTGCGTGTATGTCTAAGTGTGTAGCCTCAAAAGAGAAGGCACAGGGACAGTTTTCTCTCGAAAGGATATGTAAGAATACCACTTCATAAGGAAATA